>NC_143567.1:79095625-79254062 GCF_054136105.1 Typopeltis vanoorti | reverse complement strand
CCAGGAGGCATAGGGACAACCACCTTATCGTCGAAATGGTTGCAGTTGTAAGAATAAAAAGCCGCAACACTATAAAAGGTAGAAGAGGATGATTAAGAAAAAAAGAAAGAAAAAGCCATCAAAAAACATGAAAAGCATGAAATTTGGAGAGCTGCCTTTCCAAATTTCATGCTGCTTTTAATGCTCAAATATGGAGATACAAAAGTTTTACAGGGACTACATTGCATAATTCAGAAGACCTGGTCAGCACATCATATTCTAGATTTCATAGTACCCATCTGTAAAAAGAGAAGTAAAACTGAATATGAGAATGACAAGGGAATTTCTTTACTGTTATTCAAGTAAGATTTATGCCAGCAAACTTGAGAAAAGGTTAAGTTAAAAAAAATTGTGGAAGGGACGCTTCAAGAAGAACAAGCTAATGCATGCCAAATAGAGGGTGTCACAATCATATTGACTTTGAGACAAATAGTTGATAAATCATGGGAATATAATAAAGATCTCAAAAATGCATGTGACAATGTACCAGAAGAAAAGTTCAAAATGTTAGAACTGAAGGTGGTACAGGAAGATAGTTTGATGATAAATCAGGCATGAGACAAAGGGACACATTATTCCCACTGTTATTCATCATATATGAATACATGGATCACATTATAAAGGAAAGTGGTGTTAAACTTGGTGTCAAAATTGGAGGTATTTAACTCAGCTCTTTACTTTATACCAAAGATGTACCCCAAAACAAATTTAGTTCATATCTGTAGAATTCCTTAACTAAATCGAATTACCACTGTAATAAATTGAGTATGAAAATCAGCACAAAAAGTTAGACACAAAAAACACAAAAGTTAGACGGTGTCAAAATTGGAGGTATTTAACTCAGCTCTTTACTTTATACTAAAGATGTACCCCAGAACAAATTTAGTGCATATCTGTAGAACTCCTTAACTAAATCGAATTACCACTGTAATAAATTGAGTATGAAAATCAGCACAAAAAAGACAAATACCATAAAAATAAGCAGGTATTGGACATATCAGTTACATCCTGAATGAAGAACATGTAGAACAAGTAAAAGATTTCAGCTGATTAGGCACAGTTTTTACTGAAGATAGCAAATTTAAAAAGCTCCTATGAAATCAACTGAATAAAATTATTATATGGAATAAAAGAAAAAGCAATCAAAACTCTGGCTAGCTGTATACAAGACTGTTCAAATCAATTTTATCTTATCGATCTTAGAGCTGGGTTAAAAATAAAATACTTGATCAAAGACTACAGATATGAGTGTTCTAAGAAAGATTAAGGGAATGAACAGATGTATTCAGTGGCAGAATCATATTAAAAATGAGGTTATTATAAAGAAACTTGATATTTTTATCATTCAGAAATTGTCACCAGAGCTTTGTCTGTCTGAAGTAGGCCACCTTGCACAAACAGAATACTTTATATATTCCAGGCACTTAGAGAGGAGGTAGCTGATCTTTGGTAGAATGGATAAGAGTAGCGAGTTTCCAGTGAGGCTTAAAAGCTGGGTAGAGGCTATACTTTTTTAAAGAACTGGCTATTTTTTTCTGATGTGCCACTGATGTAGATCAGGTGGATCAGCGACCATCCGTTTAGATCAGAAAAAAATTGTACACCTGCAATCATAACTATGGTCAATCTGGCTTTGCAGATCTTCTGGAAGAAAACCATCATGCTCCACCATAGTAAATTTAAAAAGGAAAGACCGTTTTTAGAATCTGCAGCAGCACTCAGAAATCAACCAAATTCAAATAAATATGGTTGCATCAAACTTCCCAAAATTTGGGAAACATTAATTATCAGAGATCTCACTTTACATCCTGGGCCACCTACAAATGCCCATAGAGGGTGCACCATCTAGATAGGACTTCAATCACCCATGTGTTTCATTTAATATGTGTTGTGTTGTGTGTGTGTGTGTGTGTGTGTGTGTTACAAAAGTTATTTGTAATCCCTGAAGATGTCTGAAACGAAATATTGGAAGCATTAAAATTAGTTTTTAATCCATTCCTAGTACTGTAAATATTCCAATAAACCTCCAGTATGATGTCCTCCCTGTCTTCCCAACACTTAAGCCTTAACACAAAGGGATGCCAGACCTTTGCTTAACTCTCCCCCCCCCCTACACACACACACACACACCTGAGAACATTCAGAGTGCACCTTCTAGCCTGTGTGGCACCAACCCTATACTATATGAGGCTACACACAGAGGTTAACATTGGGACCTCTACCTTGAGAACTAGTCTTCATCCTAAATATGAGTTGCTTATTTCCAACGGAAAAAAGAATTGAAGAAATGCAAAAGAAAGACTTCTAGTCCTCATTTAATAGCATTTGAATCAAAACCAAAAAGTAAGTTTAAAGAAAGAAACAAACCCAGCTAAGGGATTCTAGGAACACCTTGACAAACAAAATGATAGCTACGTTGTTTGGACTACCAAACAATATCTAGTATGATCTCACCATCTGCACCCAGGCAATGCACTCTCTAGAGCATCGTTTCTCAAACTGTGTACATGTACCACTAATGGTACATTACGTTATTTTTGGTGGTACAATTTTTACACAAAATATTTAAATAAATGTTCAGAAAAATGTACTTTAATATTGTAATGAGTAGACTGTTCCAAGAATTTAGCTTCGCAAATCGAATAAAACAAACAAATAAATTTTATTGCAGTTATATGTGAATTTTCCCAGCATCCCTTAAATGGGACAGGGGTGCGAAGACTCTCCGGGCTCAAAATGATGTCCACTTTTAAAATCGCAACTTGGAATGTCAGAACTCTGTATGAAGCTGGCAAATTAAGAAATGCCACAAGAGAAACGAAGAGGCTGGGCATCCGGATTTTGGGAATTTGCAAGACAAGATGGCCAGGATCTGGAAAGTGTCAACAAGATAATACGACAATATATTACTCTGGGAATGATGAGAACGAACATCAACATGGTGTAGCTGTAATAGTAGATGAAGAAATCAATAAATCAGTAATAAATCGGATTCCATTTTCTGAAAGGATAATGCTGTTACAACTTAAGGGAAACCCTGTTAATATAAATATCATCCAATCTTATGCACCCACAGCCGACAAAAGTGAAGAAGATGTTGAAGAGTTTTATGAACACCTAAAAGAGATTAAAAACCTAACAAAGAAACATGATATAAACATAGTGATGGGTGACTTCAATGCAAAAATGGGAAGAGGGAGTGATGGAGAAATTGTTGAAGAACATGGCTTAGGCACCAGAAATGACAGAGGAGATCGCCTAGTCCAATTCTATCAGGAAGAAGATCTAACAATAGCAAATAAATTGTTTAAACTTCCACTCAGAAGACTGTACACTTGGAAATCACCTCAAGATAACTGACATAACATTGTCAGAAATTAAATTGATTACATACTGATAAATAAAAGATTCCACAGCTGTATAAAGAGTGCAAAGACTTATCCTGGAGCAGATATCTCATCAGACTGCAATCCCATAGTTGCAGAAGTATGTCTTAGATTAAAATCAGCTAAAAAATCACAAAAGAAGAAAAAGAAAATTGATGTAGAAAAATTGAAAGACCCGAACATAAATAAAAGTGCAAGACACAGCTTAACCTGCAATTACAACAGATTAACATAGAGGAAAATAAAAGAGTGGAATCTCTTTGGAATAGCTTAAAGAATGCCATCGTAACAACGAGTATTGAAGAAGTACGTTATGTGAATAATATAAAACAACAGGAATGGATGACAGTTGAGATTCTTTCTCTTATTGATACAAGAAGAATGTACAAAAACAAAGACCTAGCCAGATATACAGAAACACATAACATCATCAAGAAAAAAATAAAAGAAGCCAAGGAAAATTGAATGAAAAATTTATGTACTGAAATTGAACTGCTTCAGAAGAAACATGATCATTTCAATCTGTACAAGAAAATCAACGAAATTTCCGGAAAACTCAGAAAAAAGCAAACAGTGTCTCTAAGAGACAAAAATGGAAAAATAGTTCTAGAAGAAGAGAATAAAGCACAGATTTGGATAAAATATGTAACAGAACTTTTCAATGATACTAGACAGAAGCCTATAAATATAAAAGATAACATTCAAGGACCAGCAATCATGAAATGCGAAATTGAGAATGCTATAAGATCAAGTAAAACAGGAAAAGCCAGTAGACTAGATGGTGTGTTATCTGGTTCTATTAATTTTTAAAATTAATAGAACCAGATAACATCAAACTTCTTGAAAAACTATTTAATAAAATATATGAAAGTGATGAATTTCCATCAGATTGGCTCAAATCTACATTTATCACTATCCCAAAGAAACCCAAAGCGAATTCCTGTGGTGACTTCAGACTTATTAGTCTAATGAGCCAAACATTAAAAATATTTTTGAAAGTAATTCAGAATCGCATTTATAGAAAAAGTGAAGAAACTCTAAGTGAAACACAATTTGGCTTTCGGAATGGTTTTTGTACTAGAGAGGCCCTTTTCTGTACCCAAATATTGATACAAAAATGCATAGAAAAACAGTCTTTATGTGTTTCATAGATTTTGAAAAAGCATTCGACAAAGTCAGACACACTAACTTAATAGAAGTCCTTCAACGAATAAGGTTAGACGAACAAGACATAAGACTAATAACAAATCTGTATTGGAATCAGTCAGCTACCATTCAATTAGACAACATTACCACCAGTGATATTAACATCAAAAGAGGAGTGAGACAAGGATGTGTGCTCTCCACTCCTGTTCAACATATACGCAGAGGGAATCACAATAAATGGAAAGATTGTTAACCTACAATATGCAGATGACACCGTGCTAATTACAGATAACATTATGGATCTCCAAAAACTCATTGACAGAGTATACATAGAAAGCCAAAGAATGGGAATAAATATAAACATCAACAAGACAAAATACATGATCATCAGCAAACATCCAGCCTCATCAATGAAACTGACACTCAATGGGAAAAATATCGATCAAGTGTCAAGATATAAATATCTTGGTTGCTGGCTTAATGAACGGTGGGATCCAGAAATAGATATAAAGACAAGGATTGAAGTTGCACGGCAGTCCTTCATGAAAATGAGAACACTATTCTGCAATAAAGACCTAAACATGGAATTCAGATGCCGAATGCTGAAATGCTACGTGTGGTCCATTCTGCTCTATGGAGTTGAAACATGGACATTGAAGGCGACAACCATCAAGAAAATCGAAGCCTTTGAGATGTGGCTATACAGAAAAATGCTAAAGATATCATGGACAGAAAAAATTACCAATGAAGATGTCTTAAAATCCATTGGATTGGCAAAGCTAAACATCTTGTACTAATAATAAAGAAATGAAAAACATCATATCTTGGCCACATCATGAGAAACAGCAAATTCTAACTTCTACAAACTATTTTGGTAGGAAGAATTGATGGCAAAGGAACTAGAGCAAGAAAAAGAATATCATGGTTTGACAACATCAAGATGTGGACAGGAAAGAGCAGTGCACAACTGCTCAGATTAGCACAAGAGCGCAGTTTGTTTGCCAAGATGGTCACTGACCTTTGATAGAAGATTGCACAATAAGATGATGTGAATTTTCAGATGCGAAGTTTCATTAGCGTGTCATAATGGTTTTCATATTTAATATTTATTTTGAAACAGTATTTTTGTATGTAAAAAAATTATAATAAACAAAGTACATAAGCAATAGATTGTTGCAAGTTTAAGAGTAATATATTATTTTACATGAAAATGTATTTTATTAAGATAATTATGTGATATTCCGTTAAAAAAAATAAAGGAAAGTTATTATTTAACATAAATGATATTAAAAATAAATATTATGTTTATATTCATATGAATGTGGAGTGGCGTGTTTGATTTATGCTGACACCGCTGTTAAGACACTACCACTACCGAGATGTGATGTTCTTGCGAACACCTGGGAATGTGCTGAATTTTGTTTATGAATGAGATCACTAGCAAAGTATACAGAATACAATAACAGTAGTGTCACTCTATTTGACATTATAATGTCAAATAAAATATAATGTAATGTCATTATAATGACAATATCCTCGTTATAATGGACAAATGGTTAGGAATTGAAAAATTGAAGAGGAAACGGCTGGCAAACGACACTGACACAGCTAGCACTTCTAGTTTTAATCCTGAATCTCACGAAGCATTTAGAAAATGAAATGCTACTGCTACAAGAAAGTATAATGAAAATTATTTGGAATATGGATTTTTTTGGAACAAGGATGAAAACGACCCCCAGGCCCCTGTGTGTTATTTGTTACGATCAATTTTTGAGTCACTCGATGAAACCATTGCTTCTGCTACAGCATTTTCAAAACAAACATACCTGTTTAAAAGGTAACCCTCTCGACTTTTTTAAAAGAAAACGAACTGAAATGAAAACTAACAAACGTTCACTTCATTCTTTTACTACAATTAACGAACGAGCAGAGGAAGCATCATATTTGGTTAGTTTGAGAATTGCTCAAACTGCAGAACCACATACTATTGGAGAAACTTTAATATTACCTGCAGCCAAATACATTGTGATTTCTATTTTTGGCCCTACAGCAGCAGCCAAGTCGAATGTTGTTTCTCTGTCAGATGACACTGTTTCGCGACGAATTAACGAAATGGCAGCTCAAGTAAAACAAACACTAATCAAAAATATAAAGCAAAGCAAATATTTTGCAATTCAGTTCGATGAAAGTATAGACATAACCAACTTTGCACAGTTGATGGCTTATATTCAATATGAAAGAGAACAAGTCATAGATGAAGAATTCTTATTTTGCAAGCCTCTTCCAAATCATACCACAACGGATGAGATTTTTAAGAAAATTAACGAGTTTATCACTGCCCATGAAATAAATTGGAAAAAATGTATCGGAGTGTGTGTTGATTGTGCACATTCAATAACAGGTTGTCGTGGTGATGTTTTTGCCAAAATTAAAGAAGTTTACACATTTCAGCATACATCGTGAAGCACTAGCTACCAAAGCAATGCCCACAGAACTAAAGACTGTTTTAGATCAATCTGTGAAGGTAGTGAATTTTATTAAATGTCGGACCCTAGATTCACAACTGTTTGCAATTTTGTGCAATGAAATGGGCAGTAACCACAATAAGCTCCTTTTTCACACAGAAGTACGGTGGTTGTCAAGGGGAAAAGTTTTAACTCGACTCTTCGAATTACGTTCAGAGGTCCAAATATTCCTGTCAGAATTCAAATTTGAACTCCGCCATTGTTTTACTGACAAACTCTGGTTATCACATTTAGTGTATTTGGTCGATCTTTTTGGAAAACTGAACGAACTGAATTCTAGTTTACTAGGTTCCAATATAACTGTCTTTACTGTACATGACAAAATAAATGCAGCTGTGAAAAAACGAGAATACATAATTAAGGACGTGAAAAGGAAGAAAATTGCTACATTACTAACATTAGAAGAGTATCTCCAGAAAAATGATCTGTCACTGAATGAACAACTAATTGAAGATATAGAAAAACACTGCATAGGACTTGTTAATAATTTTCATTCCTACTTTCCTGAAAATTTAGAAAATGAAAGTTGGATAAGAGATCCGTTTTCTTTTTCGGATACTGTACTAGATAATTTTTCAATTCAAGAAAGAGATCAATTCATAGATATTTCATGTGAAAATATAAGTATATTTCCGACAAAGCGATAAAATTTTTAATGCCTTTCAACACATCATATCTTTGTGAAACTGGGTTTTCAGCCATGCTATTCATTAAAAATAAATATAGGACACGGTTGCAACTTGAACCTGACTTACGTTTGAAATTAATGAAGATAAAGCCCGACATATCGAAATTGGTTACAATGAAACAAGCTCATCCGTCGCATTAATCCTCACCAATAATAAATCTCCTTAATATTTGCTCATGTATTATTACCAACCATTTACTATATTTCATTATAATGTAAAAGTTTCATTTATGAATATAAATAAATAATATAAATTTAAAATGTTTTATTCTTTGATTATAAACACTCCATTTGGGATGTATTGATTTTTAATCGGGAAATGCTTTTATGGTGGTGCATATATTTTTTGATTCTTATTTATGTGGTACAAAATTTAAAAAGTTTGAGAACCCCTGCTCTTGAGTGTATCCCCCTGGAATAATCCTTGAGCTGGTTTGCACCATGTTGTAATAGATTTCACGGTATGATATGAACACAGATGGATAAGAAAATAACTATTTATTAACTTAGAAGCTAATATTTCGTTGGTATTATATCCAGCATCTTCAGAGCATACAACACAAAGTTTGTTACAAAAGCAAGACAACCACAATCCGGTGTAACAGTGGGGCTAGTATAAGTAATTACAGCGTGCAACACAAGACTAAAGTCCTAATATGGCACTTTAATTTTAACCATCTAGGTTAAAAAAATAAATTCAAAGTTTTGAAATAGTAGTCCAAATGATAATCTTAGAAAGTTTTCAAAAATAAAATAAAAGTAATAAATATTAATTTGGTCTTTGGATGACTTTCTCCCAAATCTTTGGTAGATTTATGCCATACTTGTTAAGGTTTGGAGTATGTTTTAAGGCTTCTGTTGATTCCAGGAACAACCTCTCTGACTTGTAGAAGCTTCTGTGCATTACTTTTGTTTCTTTCCAATTGATCCTGTGTGCATGGGTATCCAAAGCATGGTCTGCCAGACCCGACTTGCCATAGTGAAAGTGTCGGATATATTTTTTGTGTTCACTAAGGCGGATGTCCACAGTTCTTCCTGTCTGCCCGTAGTAGGCTCGATGGCAAGAACAGGGCACTTCATAGACTCCTGGATGTGATAAAGGAGTGCATTCTTAGGTGAACGGATGAGAGTTGCTAATTTTACATAAGGTTTGAATACTGTGTGTAGTTGGTGTTTGTTAAGCACCCTAGATATCTTTTCAGATGTGCCTTTAATGTATGGAATGGTGATAGTTTTGTTGTAGTCTTTTATGGTAGATGGGATTTCTGGGTAGCATTTAGTGTGTTATCTATCTTATGGGGATTATAACCATTGGTTAAGAAGGTGTAACGTAGGTGAGAAAGTTCAGCAGTGAGAGCAATGTCATTGAAACAAATTGCTCTAGCTCTATGGGTTAGTGTTTTTAAGATACCATATTGTTGAGAAGGGTGATGGTGTGATTGTTTGTGTAGTATCTCCCTGTATGTGTGGGTTTTCTATAAACTGAAAATGATAAGGAACCTTCTGGAAGACGTGTGATCAGTATGTCCAGGAAGGGCAGGCAGTCATTGGCTTCTAGTTCCATTGTAAAGTGGATTTTAGGGTGCTGGCTATTTAGATGCGCTAAAAATGTATTCATTGTGTCTGGGCCATGTGGCCAAATAGCAAAGACATCATCAACATAGCGTAGCCAGAGAATAGGTTTGAGAGTGGCTGTGTTGATAGCTAATTTTTCCAGATGTTCTATGTAGAAGTTGGCTGGGGGGGGGAGAGAAAGGGGGGAACCCATAGCTGTCCAATCTAATTGTTTGTATATTTTCCCTTTCCATGTAAAATAACCTGCCTGTACTGTGAATTTAAATAGCTGAAATATATCTGGGGGAAGTTGTGAATTTAATAAGTTAAGTGTTTCAATCAGTGGTACATTAGTGAATAATGAGGTGATATCAAAACTCACCATTAGGTCTGAACTATTTAAGGTGTGGTTTTCTAAAATACTTTTTAGGTGGGTAGAATTTTTAACAAAAGAGGGAGAATTGTTTGTGTAAGTGGTTAGTAATTTGGCTAAAGGTTTAGCTAGTTTATATGTAGGACTGTTTATGCTATCTACAATAGGACGCAAAGGTGTACTTTGTTTGTGTATTTTAGGAGCCATATATTCTGGGTGTTTTAACGTGCAAGGGTTTGAGTTTTTTGACAATTTCTTTTGGCCAGGAAGTGACTTTGTTCAGTAACTTGCACACCTTATTCTTTTGTGAGTTGGTGGGATCTCGATCTATGATTTGATATGTAGACTGGTCTTGGAGCACTGCATGCATTTTACTTTCATATTCTGTTGTATCCATTACTACAATGCCGTTTCCTTTGTCTGATTTGGTTATTGTAATGTGGTTATTATTGCGTAGTTCTTTTAGAGTTATTATTTCTTTATGTGGGATATTATTTTTGGGAGGCTTAGAATGGATAAGGATATTGGCCACGTCTAACCTAATATTATTGGCTATAGCTGAGGCAAGTGGTAAATCCTGCGTTCAACGGAAGCCATTATTTTGGTTTTAGGCACATCTTTAGGAGTAATAACGGCAAAATTGTGTCCAAGACTTAATGCACTCGTGGCCTCTTTGGATAAGGTTGTCGATGATAGGTTCACAACGATGCCATCTTGATGAAATTGTGGCTGCTGTGTAACATTGTGTTGCTGGAGGATTTCAAATTTTTTCGGTGTCGGTTTTTAACTTTAGCAAATTCTTTATTGGCTGTTGAGTCGGAGATTTTATCCAAGATATCCCATAGCTCCGGGTTCAAAATATCAGATAATATATCATCTAGTACACTGATGGAGGAATTTATTTTTGAAAGTTCTCGGCGAGTAGTGTATACCTGTTCTCGTAATAGTGCTAAACTCGCTCTTTTATAAATACGTTGGGCTTTGGCCGAGTGAAACTTGTTCCTAATTTTTATACAGTTTGGTATCAAATTGGTATCTCCCCCCCCCCCTCCACACACACACACTTAAATTATTCCCTATATCATTAATATAGAAATTAGAGAGTAGTGGCCCTGGTACAGAGCTCTGTGACACTCCACTAGTCACCCTCATTCCACCATATACTGGTTTCAGCCTCAAACCCCCCTCTCCCATCCATGCTGCCAGCTTCATATTCATTCCCATTTGCTCCATTTTTTGTAACAGTTTTCCATGTGGTATTCTGTCAGATGCCTTTGCAAAGTTTAGCAGTCATGGTGTAGCCATTTCTGTTATCTAATTCTGCTGCTACTCTATTATAAAATGTGAGAAAATTACATATGCAGGACCTACCTTTTATAAGGCCTTGCTGAGTATCATATTCCTATCCATCCATTACTAGATTTTATCTTTAACCAATTTTTTCAATATTTTAGCCACCACTCTCCTGAGATATTAACTTATGTTTTTAGATCCATCTTTATGTAATGGAACTATCTTACCCTCTTTCTACTCTCTTGTAACTTTTCCAGACTGAGATGAAAGAATTTCATCAGAGGTACTTTAAAATTCTCTTGTATGTTTGTATTACATGCCATTTAGTCTCATTACTGTATTCACGTTGATATTGTCAATGTGTTGAGTACCTCCTGTTTGTCTGCCTCAATTCTCTCACCAGTCTCTGTCACATCAGAAACCATCGCCACCTAGATGATGCACCTCTGCAAAGTGATCGCTCAGCAATTCAACTATTTCTTCTGTCACATTCCTATTATAAGCATTAATTAAAATCATCCTTCCATAATCACTCTTTTTCTTACTTTCTACTTGATGAAAAACTCTTTTAGATTTCATTTGGGTTTCTTAGCTAATTTTCTTTCATAATTCGATTTTGCCTTTTTTTTTACCATACCAGTCATCACTTTTGCCTGCACTTGGTACTGCTCATGATGTATGCTGATCACTTTTTTCTTTATATTCCCTGCACAGTAGTGCTTTTTGTTTTCAGCTCCTGTTTTATATCTCTTCTCATTCACTTAATTCCTTTTGGTTTTTCCTCCTGATCCTGAGTTAAAATCTAATGCTTCTTCTCTTAAACAATCTCTGACCACCTCCCATACATTACTGACATTTTTTCCTTGTAGCTTCTTAAGCCATGGCACCTCACCAGACTGTTTCTTGAGTCTGTCATAATTATCAGCCTTCTAGTTCATCATAAACCATTTCTTGACAGAGAATTCTACATTTTGCAACCTCCCAAACAAGACTGCATAGTCACTTTCCTAGATTAGAGTGTCTACCTTGATTATGGATGCAACTTGTAATGCTATTACCAGATTTAGTACTCTTACTTCCCTTGTCCCTTCTGATATGCTGTTTCAGGTAATTATTCCTTAGTAACTGTATAAATTCCACTTCCATCTTGCCATGCACTTCTTTCTTTCCTACAGTCTATGTCCCCATATTTGAAGTCCCCCAAATAATTCCTCAACCTGCACTTGCTGTGCTGATCTGGTGATGCATAGCATCCACATCTTCCTGTGGATCTCCTAGTGTATAGTAGCAACCAACAATATATTTTTTCTGTTGGCCTCTATCTCACACCAGATAGCCTCAAATGAACCCATCTTTCCCAGAGGATCTAATATCCTCCTTAACTTTTATTTTTGTTGAATTTCTTCAGTAATCATTGGCAACTTTCTCTTTCCTCTGAAAATACAATAATACCCTTTACATTCTATCCCTATACCATTTTCTGTCAATCAGGTCTCACTGATGCCTGTAACTTTTGGCAAAGTCGACCTGACCAATGCCCAAAACTTCTCTTCTTATTTCTGATACTTCTGCGTCCATGTACATGCATTTCAACATACTATTCTGTAATATCATTACCAACCCATTCAAGTTGTGGTGGCTGAACCAACACTTGACTGTATCCCTCCCTCTCTAATTCTTCTAGTTTCCCTGATTTTGCATTTCCAACTCTCATCTGATTCTATCCAACCATCTAACTCGAAAACCATTCAAATGCAGTCTCTCAGGCATATACAAGCTCTTTCATCTTTTCAAATTCATTCCATATCTCAATAAATGCACACCATTTTGCCTGTCCAATCTTCTCATCCTCGTTAGCAATCGTCAGGCCTTCTCAATTCATTCCAAGACAGCAGACTCACAGGTCTTTACTTTCTCACTCTTCTTTTTTGCTTCATTCAGCAACTCTTGGAACAACTTCTCTATTGCATATTTCTCACTTTCAGATCATATTAAAAGGCATATAAGGCAAAGTAATAAACTATAAAAGGATGTTTATTAACTGGCTTATATTTTGCCGAATTTCAAACTGTCCTTAGAACAAAACAACATGTCACAGTTTTACACATGACAATGAATAAGTGAAAGAATTCAAATTGTAGCCAACCAAAGATTTAAAGTCCTAATTTGGTGTCCTCTAATGTTTTATAAAAAAAGTTATTACCATTGTGTAGAAGTTGATCTTCAGTTGATTCTCTCCCAAATTTTTGAATGATTAATGCAGCCATACTTATTAAGGTTTGGAGAATGTTTCATAGCTATTGATGATTCTAAAAAAGTGTCTCTGACCTGTAATGACTTCCATATAGCACATTGGTTTTCTTCCATCTAATTCTGTGTGAAGGGGTGTCCAAAGCATGATCTACCAGTCCTAGCTTGTGATAATAATGGTAGAAAATGTATTTCTTATGTTTTCCAAGACAGATTTAATGGATCTTCCATTCTGTCCGTAGCAGGCCAAGTCACAGGTAACTTCCATATTCCATACAGTGTTTCTCAAAGTGGACTGGCCCATTAGTAGTGGGTTCCATGGTTTTCTTGATGGACTGTGAGAGAATTTTATTAGTAAATAAATAAATATATATATATATATATATATATATCAATATATATATATATATATAAATTTAATATAACTGAGAGGAGACCTCCACATAGCCTTCAAAGGAATGTGGAGAACCGACCAGTGCTTCTGACCTAATGTCCATCCTCACCTTCTTGTGGTGCACCCTGTTTGGTATCTGCTTGGATACTGAACAGACAAGGATGGGCTGGCAATTTGGGATTTAGCCAACCAAATTGTATTCTTATTGGCTTAAACCAAAATTTCAAATGATGGTACAACATGACAGAATTTCATGCTGGCTGGGGCATCGCCTGGTTAAACAAGGCCCCTGTTGTTTTTGCCAGAGAACCAGAGCAAACAGCGAAAAGTTAACTAATGTAACAAATCCTAAAACTTATCCCAACTGAACATCACCAGAGTTCAAGATCGGTACTATCAACATAAGAAGTCTGAATGGCAAAGAAATGGAGCTAGCTGAGGAATTGGAGAAGTACCAGCAGATCGGCATAATAGGGGTGGCTGAAACAAAAAAAAACAAAAACTGGTGAGATCTTTCTGAGCAATAAATACAAAATGTTATATTCAGGCAATGACAATCAAGGAAAGGAAGGAGTAGCCATAGTATTCAACATTAAATACGAGGCAATCTTCTTGAATGGCAGGCAGTCTCAAGTAGAGTGATGTAGGCAAAAATATACATTATCCCCTCTCTTATTCATTATCTATATGGATCACATTATGAAGGAAAGTGGTATTAAACCTGATATCAAAATTGGAGCGGTTAATCTCAGCTCTTTGCTTTTTGCAGATGATGTTATATTTTTAAATAAATCCACTACAAGTCTGCAAGCTTCCATGACTAAATTGAATAACTGATTGAATAATGATAGTTTCCTTGTTGTAATTGATATGGTATGAACATCAGCATTAAAAAGACAAAGACAATGAAAATAGGCAGAAACATTGAAAATATCAACTGCATTGTGAATGGAGAACTTATAGAACAAGTAAAACATTTCAACTACTTAGGCACGATTTTTAGTGAAGATGATAAGTTAAATATGGAAATAGAGAACAGAATCAACAAGCTGGTATGGTAGGAAGTCAACGGAATAAATTTATATGGAATAAGAGAGAAATTAGCCAAAACACTAAATTAGCTGTATACAAGACAGTGTTTAAACCAATTTTAACTTATGGATCTGAGAGCTGGGTTAGAAGTAAAACACTTGACCAAAGATTAGAGACTGCACATATGAGAGTCCTTAGAAAGATTAGGGGCATGAACAGATGGCATCAATGGCAATATCATATTAAAAATGAGGATATTAGGAAAGAAATTGTCAGCATCCAGGAATGCATTAGCAGAGCTAATCTCAGGTGGTATGGTCACTTAAACAGAATCGGAGAGGAAAGATTAGCAGAACAAGTGTCCCTGGCAAGTTTGACAGGAAAAACCCCAGAGGAAGACCAAGATATAAGTGGATTGATACAGTAAAAAGTGCCTTAGAACACAGGAATATAAGACCTGATAATATTGGAGTCTTGACATTTAACAGACTGATTTGGAGGAAAATTGTAGATAGGAAGTTAGTAATGATGTAAATTTTTCATGTGGTACTATCATATCCTGAACACCCCTTGAGGGTATATATCAGGAATTTGATGATGATGATAAATTTAATCTTAGTTTGTAAATTTTCAGATCTGGTTTAAATTATTATTATTATGGACTGCTCCATGGAGTCCTTAAGCTCATCAAGGGAGACCCTAAACATCATGTCAAGCACTATCCAACATTTATGAAGTATCTGTTATACTTTGCTTTGAACTCATTCACAGTCATGATACCCACAACAGACGTTGGAAACCTATTTCACTCATTTACCACTCTCCAAGCAAAAAATCTAGTCCTGATACTCCTACTAACTACACTCTTGCTCAGTTTCCAAGGATGGTCCCCTAGTTCTCCCACCACCAGACCTGCTCTGAAGAATTCCCTCTGTATTAATCTTGTAAAAACCCTTCACTAATTTGTATGACGCAATCATATCACCCCTTTTCTGCCCATCAACCAGTTTCTGTAACTTCAGCCTTTTCTTGTAAGGTTCATTCTATAGACCTGCTACAATCTTTGTCACTTACCTCTCCACCTCTTCTTCATTGCCAAGAAACCCAGATGACCAGATCTGCATGCAGTAGTCAAGATGGGGTCTTATCAAGGCTCAATAAAGAGGAGTAATAACCTGCATGTCTCTGCTTGCTAAAGTATTCTTCAATAACCAAGTAATCCAATGAATTGCTTTAGCCACTTTTGCTATGTGCCCTCTAAAATTTTACTCCCTATCTGCTAACATTCTCAAATCCCTGGCTGGTTTCAGTAACCAAATACCGTATATTCCGGCATACAAGTCAACCTGGCGTATAAGTCGATATGGACTTTTTTGAGTTTATTTGAGTTTTTATAGTATACTCGTCGTATAAGTCGACTCGAAAAATTTCTTTAAAAATAAAAATTATGACAGTTTTTAAGTAAAATTTTTATACAGGTGTCAATCAGTAGGATCATAACTGCCTTTTTAGTCCTTCCATTCTTTGTTTCAGCAAAAGATACAAAATACCAAGTTGACAAAAGAAATTTTATTTTGTATTGACCAGTTGACCAATAGCGAACTAAAGTGCAATGGCTCCTTTTAAAAGAATGAAATATGATGCGAGTTTTAAGTGCAAAGTGATTAAATTTGTAAAAGAAAATACTGTGTTGCTGCACGTCAGTTCAGAGTGAACGAAAAACTAGTTCGCGATTGGAGAAAAAATGAAACTTTAATAATGAAAATGCCAAAAAATAAGTGCGCATTACGGAAAGGAGTTTGTAAGTGGCCTATTCTGAAAAATAATGTTGCGGATTGGGTTCGAGAAAATCGCCAAAATGGACTCATTATAACGAGAAATAATATTAGTTTATTTGCGTTGAAGTGGGGCAAAGCAAATAAAAAGGACAGCGAAAACTTCAAAGCTACAGTGAGTTACTGTAGCCGGTTTATGGAAAGAAAAATTTTAGTGCTTCGACTATGTGTGAATGGGTAACAAAAGCATGGGATGAAATAAAACCAGATACAGTAATAAAATCTTTTAAAAAATGTGCTATATCTAACAAATTAGATGGCTCAGAAGATGATTTTGTTTACAATGATGACTAAATTGATGCTAAATCTGATGGAGAAAAACGAATATAATTTATATGACGATATACCAGAAGAAATTACAGAACCAGAGTACAATGAACTTTTCATACATTCAGACAGTGAAAATTAAATTTTAATTATGTAGTTACCTACCTATTTTCTTTTGTAAATAAAATAATTTAAATGTAAAAAATGTAAATAATTTTTTCTGTAAATAAATTTGACGTAAGTTGAAATGTTTTTACTTATTTACCCTTTTTGTATATTGCTAATAAATTTAACAAAGTATGGTACATACTAGTTTTTTCTTGGAAAGCAATCAATTTTTGACCTGGCGTATAAGTCGAACTAAAAAATTTAGTACTTTTTTCAATGCAGAAAAGTTGACTTATACGCCGGAATATACGGTAATTCAGTGAAGGCTTTGGCCACTTTTGCAATTTGGCCTCTAAACTGTAACTCCCTTACATCTGAGTGAAGGATTGAACAGAATATAATTTCTTGGCAAGTTGAATTTATTTAGGCCTTTTAGTGAAGATGATAAATTAAATGTAGAAATACATATACCAATATAATAAGATTATTATGTTGTGTGGAGTATGTCGAATTAATATAATTAATTGCATTATGAAAATTATATATTATCATTAGTTAATTAAAACTGTCCAAACCGGTTTTAAAATTGATCTGAGTATGGGACTATAAATAAAAAAAATTATTAAAGATCAAGATGTGAAGAATTCAAGGAAGGCATCAGTGACAGAACCATATTAAAATTAAAGATATCAGAAAATAAGACATTATTGATGATTAATGGCATTATTAATATTATTCAAGAATGTGCAAACTCAGCAACCCTAAGATAGCAAGTAAAACAAGCGTTTGAATCAAAATTGGAAGGAGAAAGACCCAGTGAAAAGAATAGATGGATTGGTGCAAGAGCTTTTTAAAAACTAGAAAATAAGAATTGACCAAAGAAATACAGACAATCTGACATATAATATTGACCAGTTTGGAAGAAAATTATTAATAGAAAACTGGTAATGATATAATAGAGTTGCACTGCCATCGTATCTATTACACTCCTGGAAGTAGCCACCAGAAAATGATGATAAAGTTTATTTTAAAGACTAAGGCTGACTGATCTTTTTCATATCTTGTTGTCATCATTAACAAATGTTAATAGTAAGATAAAGTTTCGTGCAGTTTCTTAATATTATCTCCTATTATCTCTCACAAATCTTTGTCATTTGATCTGGAGGAACAAAATGAGATCAGTCACATCCAAGACTGATAACATATAACATATAAAGTTTATATAACATATAAACTGATAGCATAGAGGATATAGAACTACAGGAGTGATTTTCTTGGCCAAAAACTGTTGTACAGATAGTGCCATGTGCACCTGGCTATTTTTAGTGAACATGGGCCCCTAAATATTACTGTTTGGCCTGGATGAATTCCTTCTTCAGAAAAAAATAGTGCCTTTATTGCCTTCCTTTGGATCAGAGATTATGCACTTTTCTGTTTAGCAAACTGCTTTCATCATTCCAAAGATTTCTGAATCAGTTTTACAGAGTATAAAACAAAAACTTTACCCTATTTGCATCATTTGTTTTTTAAAAAAGTCAGAACTTAATGAACTGTTAAACTATGATTTAGTTTGCACTGCCATCATATAAATATTTTTTTACGTGCTCCTTTGTTTATTATGTTCTCAACAGTGTAGTTCTCAACAACTTCATTGTAACTCAATGAAGAGATATGACAGTACACTCTAGGTAATGGTGATGAGTCATGCTATTAGCCATATATGCACCTTGTGACTGGACAGAGAACATTTGGATAGTACCACTTATGGTACTAAAAAAATGGAAAGCATCATGAAGATACTCCCTATATCATACAGGACAAGATGCAACAAAAGAATGCTCTAATGACAGAAAGATTGGGAGGGGTGAAGATTAGTTGCACAAATTAGCTAATCGTACATGAAGAGGCAGGAGTTTTTTCCATTTTGCTTTTTCGCATAAAAGATTAATCATTCCACAAACTCACTAGTTTGTGGGATGATTCACACACCACATTTAGAGTCAGCAGACTACAGAGACAGAATTAAACACCCTGTCTAGTAAAAATTCAGTTTATGAAAGCAGTTACCTGGCCTTCAAGGGCCAATGAGTCTGTTGTAAAGAAGATGGTGATGATTGCCAGCAGATAGCACTGATGTGTCATGTGTAGACACACAAAAGGTTGTGCACATGCACTAGGTATTTTATTGATTCCATGTGGAAGAGATAATTGCAACTTCTTGTGTGCAGAATTAATAAAAACAAATGAATGTGTATGTGTGTTATATGTTTGTCTTTAGGTGGAAGATGATTTAATTGACTGGTGTGAGATGAACACCCTATTTATTGGATCCCCAAAGTAGCTTGAAAAAGTTGCATGTTCAATTGCCAGAGCAGGGCTTCCAGATTATGCAAAACATGAATAAATAAAATAATAATAATAAATTACTTGTTCCCCCCCCCCATTAGTAATCTGCTATAGGTTTACAAATTTTCATGTGTAGGAGTCACATAAACTCACACGTGTGCACCCACTCACATAGTGAAAATTTGGACACCTCCAGGGAGTCCAAAGACTCATCGAGGGAGGGCACCTACTCTACAACTCTCTGTCTTCACCACTCAATCCACCAACTACAACGAATCGCAACTACCATCATCATCTACTCCAGTGCCATCTACCACCCACCACTAGTATTTTCACAGACAATCACAAACATCCATGCCCATGGCAGGATTTGAACCCACAGCCTTTTGACTGGAGAGCGGTTATGCTAACCACTCGGCCAACCAGGTTGGCAATTTCCAGATGCCAAATTCTATGAATAAGAGAGAAATTAGCCAAAGCACTAGACTGGTTGAAATAAAAATAAATATTTTTATTTGAACACATGGATAGGAAATTTCTGAGAAAACAAAAGGAATGCAATCAGAGTGCATATCAATACTTGAGGTTGAAAAAGTCACCAAAATACCTAAAAGGTGGAAACACACTGCATAAGTCAGAAGGCCTTCTCAAAGGGTCAAATTCCAGATGATTGGAGTAGGGCTCTCATGGTACCCATCCATAAAATAGGAAATAAAACTGAATGTGACAATTTGACCCTCTAACCAGGCCTTTTGAATTATCCTCTCAAGTTTTCCTGGTAAGATTTATGCAAGTGTGCTTGAGAGAAGGTTAAGAAAGAAAAGCTTAGAGAAGAATTAAGCTGATTCATGCCAGATAGAGATTGTCAGGATTAGATTTTCACTTTAAGATAAACAGTTGAAAAATCATGGGAATATAACAAAGATCGGTAACTGAGTTTTGAAGATCTGCCAAAGGCATATGACAAGGCACCAAGAGAAAAGCAATTCAAAACAGTACAGTTATATTGTGCAAATGGGATATTATTATATCGAGTAGTGCGTAGTCTATATTTGAGTTGTAAGTCAGTAGTTAGAGTTGAAGGAGGCCCAGGAAGTGGATTTGATGTTAAATCAGGTGTGAGACAAGGGTGCACATTTTCTCCACTTAAATTCATCATCCATGTAGATCACTTTATTAAGGAAAGTGATATTAAACCTGATATATCAAAATTGCAGATGTTAGTCTCAGTTCTTTATTTTATACAGTTGATTACATGATGATGGAGTGTTTAACGGTCAAAGCTGTATAACTGAGAGGAGACCTCCACGCAGCCTTTAAAGGAATACGGAGGACCAACCAGCACTTCTGACCTAATGTTCAATCCTCACTTTCTTGTGGTGCATCCTGAGAGGTATCTACCTGGATTCCAAATGAATGAGGACGGGCTGGCAATTTGAGATTTAGTTGACCAAATGGGCTTAAACCACAACTAAAATGATGATACAACATGAAAGAATTTCATGCCAGCTGGGGTGTTGCCAACTTAAAAGGCCCATGTTGTTTTTGCCAGGGAACCAAATTGTATTCTTATTGGCTTAAACCAATATACAAAATGATGGTACAACATGACAAAATTTCATGCCGGCTGGGGCGTCGCCCGGTTAAACAAGGCTCCCGTTGTTTTTGCCAGGGAACCAGGGTGAACATCGAAAAGTCAGCTACTGGAACAAATCTGAAAACACACCCCAACTCAACATCTCCAGAGTTCATGATCAGTACTATCAACATAAGAAGCCTGAATGGCAAAGAAATGGAGCTGGCTGAGAAATTAGATAAGTACCAGATCGACATAATAGGGGTGACTGAAACAAAAAAGACAAAAACTGGTGAGATCTTTCTAAGCAATAAATACAAAATGTTATATTCAGGCAATAACAATCAGGCAGAAGAAGAAGTAGCTATAGTATTCAACACTAGCTGCGAGGCTAATCTTCTTGAATGGCAGGCAATATCAAGTAGAGTGATGTGGGCAAGTATAAGAATAGGGAACTGGACAATGAGACTTATTTGTGCCTATGGTCCCACAGAAGGTTCTACTAAGGTAGAAGTGGAGGAATTTTTTTGAGGCTTTAGAGCAGGCATGGGCAACCTTTCCTAGTTCGGAGGCCAAATTATCATTCCGTCTCCGAGTCAAGGGCCAGACCAAATTATTAAATAAAATAAATTAATATTAAATGAATTAAAACAAGTTGCTACTTCATATTTCATTTATTTATAATATAATGCTTTGGTATAAAGCTCTACATAAATTTTATAATATAATGAACGACATGACAATTTAATGTGAAGATTGGCCTTGTACTTCAACTACGAGACTATTGACGTTAATATTACTTAAGGATAATCACATAGAATTTTTGAGGTTTTCGTCCGTTATTCGTGTTCGAATTTTTGATTTATTGTATTTCATCCTCGAAAAAAACTGTTCACACTTTGACATGTCCACGTAGTTCATGAACCAGTTGTCCTTGTGTTTGCAATTTAAGATTCAGTTCATTTAGATATCCGGTGACATCTACAAGGAATGCTAAATCACACACCCACTCATCATCTTTTACTTGGTTAATTGTGTTTCCTTTTATGTCCATAAAATCTGCAGTGTCTTGTCTCAGATCATAAAATAGTTTAAACATTTTATCTTCACTCAACTACCTCACTTCACAATAATAAGACACATCTTCGTAATCCAAAAATAGGTCTGCCAAATACTCCTTAAATTGGTGGTGATTAAGTGCACGTGACTTAATAAAGTTAATACTGGCTACTACAACTTCCATAACATTTGTGAATTTAATCGATTTTGCACATAGATTTTGTTGGTGGATAATGCAGTGAAAATTTGTTAAATTTTCCGTATGGATCTGTAGTTCTATTGCTCTTTCATGAACTATTCCAATAAATCCCTTCTGTGCATCAACCATTGCAGGGGCTCCATCACTGCATATGCCAGATAGTGAACTCCGTTTAAGCCCAAATCTCTTGAAGACTGTGTTGACTGTTTCAAATATATCTTCACCGGTAGTTATTCCTTTTAACGGCTGAAACGCCAATAATTCTTCTGTGATGTTGAAATCCGCATCAACTCCTCAAATAAATATTGCTAGTTGTGCTGTATCGGAGGCATCAGTGCTGTCATCCAAAGCAATTGAAAATGCTTCCAACCTAGCAATCTTCTCTTTTAAACTTTTTTCATATCATCAGTCATAATTTCTATCCGTCGGACAACAGTATGTCTCGACAAACGAATATTCTCGAAGTCTTTTCAGGACATATTATACTTGCGACATCCAGCAGACATTCTTTGATAAATTCTCCTTCACCAAATGAATTAGAATGCTTAGCGATTTTTTCGCTTAGCACAAAGCTGGCTTTGACAATGCTGTGGTGCTGCGTTCTTTGGTTGTTGAACATTTGCTGCTGGGTATCCAAGTTCTTCTTCAACTTCTGTATTTCATCTTTTCGTAGTTGTCCATCAATTTTTTGGTGATCCGCATGTCTCAAAGTAAAGTGTCTCTTCAAGTTGTATTCTTTGTTGACGGATACGGATTCATTGCACAGCAAACATACAGGCAAACTTTTATTCGGAATATAATAATAATCCACCATAGTTGTCTTGAAATTGACGATTTTCTGCATCTACTTTTCTTTTTTTTTTGCAATAACCCCTGACATTGTCCCAAATTTATAAGCGATATTCAGAACTGTCAAACAAAACTGTCTTCTATGCTGCAGGCACTGAACAGAACACAATATCAACGCAGCCACCGAAGAGAACATAACTCGATGCAAGCACTGAACAAAGCACAACACCAATGCAAGTACTGAACTGACATGTCGTAACACGTTCACACACGCTGCTAGTCAAAGTGATAAAGAGACATTGGTTGGAGAAAACATAGTATGTTTTGCGCAAGTCGTATGACATCAGCTTAATGTGAGTTAATAGAACACACCATGTTTTCTCCCACCATGAATCAGACAAACTTCGCTGAAATAGATAAGGGCCAGATCAAAAGAAGTAGAGGGCCGGAGGTTGCTCATATGTGCTTTAGAGAAAGCAATTGACACAATGAAAAGTGAAAAATTGGTCCTTGTTGGAGATCTAAATAGCAGAGTAGGAAATGATTGTCAGACATACAAAAATATTTTGAGAAAATTTGGAGAAAAGAGCAAAGCTAATAATAATGGCAAATACCTGTTGGATTTCTGATCAGGACATGAACTGGTTATTACTAACACAATGTTCCAACATTAAAATGCACAGAAATTCACATGGAGAGAAGATGCAAAGAATAAGAAGACTTGTTGACTATGTTATTGTTGATAGTGATGTTTTCTCGCTGGTGCAGGACACTACAGTGTACAGAGGATTTGAAATTGAAAGTGATCACTTTTAGTCTTGAGCAGGATAAAATTGAACTTCATATTGAAAAGAAGAACATATAAGAAAGTTTTTTAAAGTGAATAAAAGTTGAGCAGCTCTTAGATGTGAACTGTAGACTAAAATACACAAACATTATTCAAGGAAAAATGAAACAGTTTGAAAAAAAGAACCAAACTTTGGATATTCATCGCCAGACCCTGAAGAAAATATTGATTGATTCAGCCAGAGAGTCATGTGGTGAGCTTGTCTGCAAGAATAGAAAATCAGAACTCAATGGTGGATACAGGAAGTTAAAAAGGCAGTGAAGGACAAGAAGAAAGCATATTGAAAGTTCGTGACGAATAAGTCAGCTTCTGCTCTTAGAGAATACAGAGACAGATGTAAGAAAGCTAAATACTGTATAAAAACAAGCTAAATGAAAGTCATGTGAAGACTTTGGAAAGAACATAAAAAATAAATATCAGGAAGGTGGCAAAATATTCTAGAGGTGAAAAAGCTCAGAAATGGAGGAAGGAAAGCTGTAAAAGGAATTAGAGATGATAAAGGTGACATAAAAACTGGAGAAAAAGATATCCTTGATGTATGGAGTAATTACTTCAAAAAATTTCTAAATGAAACAATTAGTGACAGCACAGTGATAAAAAAAAAAAACACTCAACAGGCATGCAATAAGGAATACATATACATACTTGGAGTAGAAAAAGCCATCAAAAGCCTGAATTGTGAAAAGGCAGCAGGAGTAGATGAGATTTAACCAGAAAAGTATGGCGGTATAAAAGTCTTACAGTGTTTGCTCTGCATAGTTCAGAAGGCCTGGACAGAGGGATGAATTCCAGATGATTGGAGTAGAGCTCTCATAGTACCCATATATAAAAAGGGAAATAAAACTGAATGTAAGAAAATTACAGAGGTATTTCCCTACTGAGTGTTCCTGGTAAGATTTGTGCAAGTATACTAGAGAAACGGTTGAGAAATATTCTGGAAGGGAAACTTGGTGAAGAACAAGCTAGATTCAGGACAAATAGGAGCTAATGCCTGATCAGATTCCTGATCCTGACAACATCCTGACTTCTAATCTCATCTAGGATGTGTAGAACTTTCTGGTGTCAAATAGAGAGAGTCAGCAGATTTTTTTATTGTGGAAACTTAATTTTTCTTCCTGATTGGCCACGTTCACAGACAATATGTTAGTCTATTGGTATTATAACTGTAACTGGTTCTTCTTTAATTCTAAACCATCCATTTTTAATTTGTGGTAGTGAGCATTCACCATAACATTATTTACTCTAGTGAGGATTGATTGTAATTAATAACTCACAGCAATAAGAAATTTAATATTTATTGAACTTATTTGCTGATATTTTGCTGGTATTATATCCAGCATCTTCAGAGTACAAAAACTGTCACAGCATGTGAACAATTTGATTTAACTTAGGTATATTATGTATTCAAGATACCAAGTAATTTTATATAAACTTGGTTTTTATTTGTTTAAACTTGGTTTTAATTACTTGGTATCTTGAATAGCAATGGAATCACTTTAAAAAAAAATTGTAATTGACAGCACAAGGAACTAAAGTCTTAATTGGCATCATCTGTTGTTGGATAAAGATAGAGAGGGGAAAAAAAGTATTAATTAGATCTTAAAATGATTGTCTCTCGAATTTTTTTTTATACATTCCAAAAACAATCTCTCTGACTTATAATGCCTTCTGTGTAGCACTTTTGTTTTCTTCCATTTGATCCTATGTGAAGGGGTATCTAAGACTTGGTCTGCTAGTTCCGACTTGTCATAATAATGGTGCCAAATATTTGTTAAGTTCTCTAAGGTGGATGTCAACAGTTCTTCCTGTCTGTCCATAGTAAGCCAGGTCACAAGTACAGGGCACTTCATATACTCCTGGACTAGCAGACCATGCCTTGGATACCCCCAAGATATCCCAAGATTTCTTCAATTTGATATCACAGAATATCAAATGGAAGAAAACAAAAGTGCTAAGCAGAAGTCATAAGTCAGATTATTTTCATTAACAGTGGAATCAGTTAAAAAAAAAAAAAAATGCAACACGCAACACAAGGGACTAAAGTCCTAATTGGCACTATCTATTGTTCGATAAAGATAGAGAGGGAAAAAAATTATATTTTTGGAATCAGCAACAGCTTTAAAACATTCTCCAAATTCCAAGAACTATGGCTGTATCAGTTTACCAAAAATCTGGGAGACAGTCATTTTAAGATCTAATTAACTCTCTCTCTCTTCATCCAGCAATAGATTGTGCCAGTTAGGACTTTAGTTCCTGGTGTCCGTTACAATTTTTTTTTTTTTTTAACTGATTCTACTGTTAACCAAATTGTTGCTGTTCGCATACTGTAACAAATAGTTTTTGTGCTCTAAAGATGCTCGATATAATATTGGCAAATAAGTTAACATTTATTTAACTATTTTCTTAATATTCTGTGTTGTGAATTTATAGTTGCTAATAATAATAATAATTGCAAAATAACGAAGATTAATATTTTTGTTTTCAAATAGTTTAGGATGAATTAATCAGTCATGTTTATATTATTAGTTTTTTTTCTTAAAGCAGATTGACTTATCATTTATCTCATTACTGCTATAAGATTTTTTTGTGTATTTACAATATTTAATTTTTTAAATTTAACAGCCCAGTCCATCCAACCTCTCAGAGGCTGCGCTTAGAAGTCGAACTTCTTTATCATCTGGGCAGTCATCAACACCTCAACATTTTGGTAAGCTTCACTAAATATTTAAATTGATTTTTGGAATTTACTAACTTGGAATTAGCTAGACTGACTTCAATTGAGCAGAAAATATTGCAAAAAGCAGATGTTCACTTTAGAAAAAAAATTTCTAATCTCATGAAAAGGAAAATTAAACAACAAGCAATGGTGTCAGTAGATAAAATAGTAATCAATATTTCTTTGCATATTCTTTCTCAAACAGAGCAAAATATATTAGCCATAGGATTTAATTTTTCTATAACTTCCCAGTACATTCATGAAGTTAACATAATGACAAATGTCAAGTAGATCTTATATGAAATGCCTAGAAATTTTGCTGACATATGTATAAGAACAGTGGCCATTCTCATTCATTCAAACTTCCTGCTAGAAATATCTCTAATGTGAATACAAAGCACTGAGAGATCTTAAAAAGAATGAGAACATCTTAATACTGAAAACAAAGGGGAAAGCAACTGTAGTATTGGATTCAGGTATTCAGATGTCAAATGTCAACAATTATAGACAGACATTGACCTCACATGGACTAATCTTGACAAAACCAATCATTTAATAAGAGATATTTTCAACTGGTCTAAGAAATCAAAGAACAGATCACTTCAAAACATCCTGTGTATTTATTGAGTTCCAAAAATACATGAGGAGGATATTCCATTTAGACATATTGTGAACGCCAGACATTTACCAAGATATTACCTTTGTAAATATTCATCCACTTTCTGTCTCCATGTAGGCAATACATAAATGTATATAAAAAGTCCAAAGATTTCATGAACAAAATAAAAGACATGAAACTGGATTCCACAAACATCATGGTGAGTGTTGATGTCACAAGCCTTTTTATCAATTACTTAAATTAAGGGGATATTAAATCCCACATAGTTTTTTATCAATGTTCAAATGAAGATCTTTCTCAGTGGGACACCCTGTCATGGTTGAGGGGGACCTTGCAGTAATGGTACTGGCCCTTTTCATTCTTTCAATTTTTTTTGTTTGTTTGTTTTTCTTCCCACACTCTTTGCTGTACTTCTCCTGAGTTTTTTTTACTGTCCTTTCTTACATCACTGGGATCCAATATCCTGCCGCTGCATTTGCCTTGTGGTGGGAGAGATAGCTTCAGCAGTCTCCCTTTCTGGTCTCTGCTTCAGCAAGACAGTTACTCCTCGATGGCCCAGCCAGGATCAGTCAGCTAGTAGGCCTGCATGCAGAGGTCAACGGGGTTGCAATAAGTCCCTCACCATATAGTCTGGGATCAGGACCAAAGGCTTGCTGTGGTGCTGGTGTAGCATCCAGGATAGCCCTGGCATTCCACTCCCAAACATTGTCACTGCTTGCCAGTCAGTGGACATTCATGTGAGGCTCTGTAGTGGGTGAAAAGCTCTGGCACCTAGCCAGAAACCCCTTGAGCATGAATTCTTCATCCTCAAATTTTTCAGGGGTCCTAACCAAGCACTGTTGATACTGTAGATACAACATTTGGTAACAGAAGTAAGAAACAAAAGCATGGGATAGCAGTAAAAATGTACCAGTGTTTCTGATCATCCATGCAACAAGTGAAAAGCCAATATGGAAAATGTCACTCTTCTTTATCCAAAAGAGTTTAAAAAGACTGGCAGGATTTCTCAAAACTGTTAAGAAACTACGATCTAGTGATATTTTTGTGGAACAATCATGTCAGCAACATTCTGAGAAACTGCTGAGGGCACCATCAGTGAGTAGAATACCAATCACAATAATCCCTCATTCTTGAGAGGAGTGATATCAAAATGGGATCTCTTTGATGTTTCTGATAAAGAGATATGTTCAAAGCTTAAAGATTTGGGAGCGACAGGTGTGAGACACTTCTTGATACATAGGTATGGTCATCACCTAGTTCTGATAATTAACGTCTTTACTTTTGATATACCTAAGTCTCCAACATCTGTAAAAGCAGGATATCTCAACTGTCCTATTGGACTCTACATCCCTAATCCACTAAGATGCTTTAAATGTTAGAAATATGGGCATGCCCAAACTGCCAGCCATTGCTCTACTATATGCATCCGATGTGGTAGCAAAGAGCATGATAACAAATCTTGCTCTGCAAAGAATGCTAAATGTGTCAACTATCAGGGAGATAATCCAGCTTACTTCCATGCATTCAGAAATGAAAAGATGAAAAAGAAATAAAAAAATTAAAAGAGAGCAAAATATATTCTAATGTTAGAATTTTATCTTTATCATGCAAGTAAAAGAAAGAATGAATTTGAAAGAATAACTCTGCTGAATGCAGATAATATGCAGGTGACTGATGCAGAAGTGATTGTTTGACTAATGAGTAGCCATTTTGTTAGAAGTTATCATATCAACCTGGTATAAGCAACATTGAACTCACCGCTATCGCTTCACTGTATAAAGAAATCCATGCATATGAGGAGTGCATATACTAGAGCTGTTGTACAGACTGAATAAGAATTCAGCAATAGGGGCTGATGAATTATCAACATAGGTGTCAAAAGAGTGTTCAGCTGAACTGGCTATTCATTTGACCTACTTTTGAGAGAAACTTGTGACTTGAAATTAAGAATTATTTACACGTTAGTACAAGAAAAGTATATTTAATATACTGCCAGATATTTCAGTTTGAAAATAACAAACTATCATCAGTGGCTAAACAGAAAAACAGTTTTTTATAAAGTAGAATACAAACAATTGATCTTTCAAAATTAGAACGAGCTGCGTGGTGTTATATCGTTAATGTGATTTCACTGAAGACAGGTAAACATAAGAGTACAGAATAGTTACATGTATAATTTACAATGTCATACAAAAAACTTAATTCATAAAATCATACTAAAGATATCATTAGACAGATGTAGTATCTAGAAGGTCTTCATTAAAAAATAAATAAATAAAATAATAATAATTAATGTGTTATTCGGATCAAACTTTCCCATATTTTCCTGTCAACATCTAAACTGTAAATTCGAAGTCCTTGTTCGGCTAGACAAATCAAGCCTCTCCATGTTCCAGATAATTGGGCTATCAATGTGTCCGGACGCCCTTTAACGGATAGTGAAACACTTATCCTTTCAAAAGGACATGAATTCTCTATAGTCCCTAAATAGATTCCATATTTAGATTTCCTTTTTAACATCAAACAGAACTTATTTCATCTCTCCTGTGAAAAAGCTAATACTCTCTGCCTAGAAGTTGCATCCACTCTACTTAAAGCCAAACTTCCTCCATCTAACATATCTCCATCTGAAAAGAAAGCGCTACATTCCCTAAGAAGCAACAGTCACCTTATTATCATTAAAGCAGACAATGGAAAAGCTACAGTAATTATGGATTCTTCAAATTACAAAAGAAAAATTTCTCTTTTACTACAAGATCACTCAACATACCAAGAACTGGATCATCACCCCACTAACAGGCAACTGAAGAAATTAAATTCCCCTCTAGATGAAGTTCAAACAACCACCATAGTTCAAGCAAACACCATAGAAAGCTTAAAAAACTCATTTTGTAAGACCTCCTAGGTTTTATGGTCTTCTAAAAATCCACAAAACAGACATTCCTATCCTTCCTATTGTAGACTGTATTGATTCACCTACTTACTGCATAGCCAAATATTTAGCAAACTTATTGAAATCACATATAGACAATCTCCCTCTTTTATAAAAAAAAACTCTTCGGATTTCTTAAACAAATTAAAAAATGTCTCTTTACAACCTACTGATCTTATGGTGAGCTTCAGTGTAGAATCTATATTCACAAATATACCTCTCAAACAGACTTTACAACTACTTACTGACATCTTCCCACAAGATATTGTACAATTATTCGGATTCGTAATGCACTCTGGATATTTCTTGTGTCAAAACAAATTCTACAACCAAGTAGAAGGAACTGCCATGGGAAGTCCACTTTCCCAGGCTCTAGCTAACTTTTAATTAGAGCATTTAGAAGACATCCTTTTTTCATCTATATACCCTCAACCTTCTTTTTGGGTTAGATATATAGATGACATTTTTGCAGTGTGGACTCACAACCGAGATTCTTTACCTTCCTTTTTAGCCAAAATCAATACTTTACATCATCATATCAAATTCACCATGGAAATTGAAAAAGACAACAAATTATCCTTTTTAGACATCCTTCTCATCCACTCACTATTAGGAAATTTGACTACATCAGTTTACAAAAAAAAAAACCTCTTTTACTGGACGTTACATTCTCAAACAATCTGCACATCATCCTTCTCAAAAGACAGGAATCATCAAATATTTAATTCAGCGAGCCAGAACTAATTGTTCTACTCCTCATCTTTTGCAGAAAGAACTTTCTACTATCAAACAATACAATGAAATTAAATAGATTCTCTGAAAGGACTACACAACATCTGTTCAACTCCTACAAGCCAAACCAGAATAACAAAGAATCAATATGTCGAGTTCCAATCCCATATATTTCCAGAATTTCAGAACCAATTTCAAGAATTTTAAAGAAATATGATCTAACAGCTACTTGTATTCCTATTAATAAAATATTCACCTATTTCCCCTCATCCAAAGATAAACGCTCAACTATGTCTCTTCCTGGTGTATACCAAATTCCATGTAACTGGCATCTTTCTTACTTTGGACAAACTGGACGCTCTATAGAAAAAAGATTACAAGAACATCAATCTTATATTCTTCACAACAAATCTGATAAGTCTGGATTGGCACAACATGGAATAGACACATACCACAACATTCTCTGGTCCAAAACTTGCCTTCAACACAGATGTCAGTATAAATTCAAATGCCTATTTAAAGAGAGTGCTGAGGCCTTACTTGACTGCCCTAACCTGAACTGTAATGACTGTCTATCTTATGTCAAAAATATGGGAAAGTTTGATCTGAATAACATATTAATTATTATTATTTATTTTATTTATTTATTTATTTATTTTTAATGAAGACCTTCTAGATACTACATCTGTCTAATGATATCTTTAGTATGATTTTATAAATTAAGTTTTTTGTATGACATTGTAAATTATACATGTAACTACTCTGCATTCTTATGTTTTCCTGTCTTCAGTGAAATGATATCGTGATTAATGATATAACATCATGCTACTCATTCTAATTTTGAACGATCAATTGTTTGCATTCTACCTTGTAAAAAAACTGCTTTCTGTCTAGCCACTGATGATAGTTTGTTATTTTCAAACTAAAATATTTGGGAGTATATTAAATATACTTTTCATGTGCTAATGTGTAAATAATTCTTAATTCCTTTGACCTGGCTATATAATTTGAGTCTCAGAACACGTAAGATTCCACAGGAGTGGAAAGAATGTATGGTAATCCCATTGTACAAGGGTGGTGCAAAGACCAATGTATCCAACTATCAACCAATCAGTATCTCAGGAGTTGGTGGTGAAGATTTTGGAAAAGTTGGTTATGGCTCACATTCAGAAATGGGTTGGCAGAGAATCTCTACTTTGCAACAAACAGCATGACTAAGGGAAGGTCATGTTTTAGCAACTTGCTCACATTCTATAATAATGTTATCATTATTATAGAATGGATGCACCATGATACTTTTGGATTTTGATAAGGCTTTTGACAGTACAGCATGGAAGACTGTTGTATAAATTGTATGCCTCAAAGATCAGTCATTAGTCCATTATTATTCACTCTGTACATTAATCACATTGGGAAGAATTTGCAACATATAGGTCACCGGGTTTTCAGAAGGATGAAGAGATGCTGGAAAGGGCCCAAAGGAGATTGACTAAGGTAGTTTCTGACCTCTGGAATGTCGAGTATGAGGAAAGATTGAGAAGATGTAATTTGCAGAGTCTGGTGGACAGGAGGAAGAGGGGAGATATGATAGAGACCTACAAGTTGGTAAGGGGTTGTTATAGGATCAATGCTGGAGAATTTTACAGAGAATAGTGGGAGATCAGGGGAGAACCAGAGGTCATCCCTGGAAACTGTATAAAGAGGGTGTGAGTAGGGGAGTGAGAAGCAGGTTTTTTTCGTGCAGAGTTGTGAATGATTGGAATACATTGCCTGAGAATGTGGTGTCTGCAAAGAGTTTGAATGTGTTTAAAACACGGTATGATGAGCTGTGTGTGTGATAAAAGGACCTCCCAGATGAGTCTTTGACTCCATGAGGTCTTGGGATGGTAATAATAATAATAATAATAATAATATAGTTATTTGCCGATGATGCAAAGATAGGTACGGTGCTGCTGGTATGCAGTACCTGCAGAATGATATGAAGAGGCTGGAACTGTGGGCATGTGAAAATGGCTGTGATTTCAATGTTAATAAATGTAAAGTTAGATATTTTAAATATTGTAAAGTTAAATATTAGATATCTGATGTCATATTATATTGGTGGGATTATGCTTGAAGAAACTGATGAAATTAGGGATCTTGGAGTGTTAATAGACAAGAAGTTGAAGTTCAAGGGTCATATAGCAAAAATTGTAAATACAACTCAGTGAATAATGGCAATGCTGAAACAAATCTTGACATCTAAAGATAAGGAAGTCATTTTGCCTCTTTACAAGGTCTTGATAAGATCTCACGTGGACTATTGTGTGCAGGTCTAGTCTCCTGGTTTCCATGGTGATTATGATACAGTTGAGAGAGTGCAAAGAAACTTGTCAAAAATGATATCATGATTGTGAATTACTGATTATGAAGATAGATTGTGATTTGTGGGCTGCAGACATTAGCAAACAGGAGAAAGAGGAGGGTGATATGATTGAGACTTTACAAACTTCTGAACAAGTTATACAGAATTTCAGTAGATGGAATTTTTAATTTTATGGAGGATGGGGAAAGGACACGATGGCATCCTTGAAAGTTGAGAATGAATGCTGTCAAGAAGGGGGGGGGGAATGAGGGCTAGTTTTTTCTCTCAGAGAGTAGTGCATGATTGAAATGGATTGCCATTGGATGTTGTGTGTACAATTAGGGTGAATGAATTCAAGAATCAAGAACATGTGCAAATAGCATGGTCTCCCTCGATGAGTTCCTGACTTCCTGGAGGTCTCTCTTATAATAATAATATCATGTCAGGATGCAAAAAGGAAGTTAGCTACCACCACTACACTTGTTCTGAGATCCTCTTATGTTGAGAAGGTGGTAACAAAGAAAATGTCTGCAGCATCTCAAACTGTATGTCTATTCTACCATTTGATAATTTCACTATACCTGAACTTTATGATTATGAGTGCTTCTCTGCTGAGCGCATCATTCGCATGGCATACCATCTCACTTTAGAAAAAACTCCAAAAATGGTTCCATTCGATGAGAATCTGCTTATCAAGAAATTATGGCAATGATGTTAATTAAAGATAAACCACCAGACCCCCCCCCCCACAGAAAAAAATATATACTTTGAAAGTAAATTAAACTTAACAACTGATCCTGACACATCCAAAGTATTTAATATTTTACCAGAGGAAGAGATGGGTCTTCCATAATTCCCAAAATCAGTTGATGACAAATCAACTGATTTTGAAAAATGACTAAGGTAAGCTCTCAATCTCCCAAAAACTGGACAAGGCCACAAAGCTAAGAATAGGAAAATTTTTACAATGGAACTGTCGTAGGTTTTGCCAGAATATTGCTGATATCTAGATTTTACTGCAGAAACACAAACCTTTCTGTTTCTGTCTGCAGGAAACATATTTAAGATCTAATGAGGATCCTACCTTAAGGAATTTGACTATTATTTGTAAGAACAGGACTGGAGATGTCCTGCTTAATGTAGAGTAGCAATCTTAGTGGGCAATCATACTCCCTTCCAACAGATCCAGCTTAAAACTGCTCTGGATGCAGTAGCGATTCACTTATCCATGTGATTTCTTATTACAGTAATATATGTAACAGACTGCATTGTTCAATTTGTTTACCACGGAGTCCTGAGTTAAATGAAATCAATCTTGATAACCTTATCTTGGAATTGTCTGAACCCATACTTCTTATTTGTGAACTTTAATCGGCATGACACACTCTGTGGGATGGTGCTAACAGAAATGGGCATATCATTGAATGAATCCTTGACAATAATGACTTCTCTCTTTTGAATAATAGACGCAGTACTTTCTTGCACATGCCTATCAGGTCATATTCTGCAATTGATCGTACAGTCTGCTCACCTGCCATTTTTCCACTGCTCACGTGGGATGTTGAAGACAACATTTAAGGAAGTGACCATTTTCCTGTTATTTGCACAATGTCTTCATACAATCTATGTTCTTCTAATGGATAATGGACCATGCTGACTGGAATACTTTTCCCATCTTGCAAAATTTAATGACGATACGGTCAATCAAACACCTATCAATGAAGCAGTGATCTATGTAACAGACTGTATTGTCCAAGCAGCAACAGCCTCAATTCCAATAACTTCATCTCAGTTTCCATTTTATCCAAAGTCTTAGTGAAACCCAGAGTGCCAGGCAGCCAAAAAAAGGTCAACAGAGAGATGGGGTATATTTTGTAGATACCACACCACATCAAACTCAATAGCTTTTAGGCTTGCTCGAGCTAAATCACATTATGTGAGACATCAGAGTCAAAAACAATCTTGGATCCAGTTTACCTAATCAATTAATCAAACAACCAGTGCAAAAATTGTATGGGATAAAATCTTGGAAATGAAAGCTAGATATAGAACATACCATTTTCTATCTTAGACCATAATGGATGTTATTGCTGATCCCCAAACTATTGCACACACTTTGTGAGAAAAGTTTGTCAAAAATTTCAGCAATAGCTTCATATCATAATGGATTGAAGCAATACATTCATCCATTTGTTTAGAAGGAACCAAAAAGAGCTCTTTTACTCTCTCTCAACCTAGTGCAGTAGAGCCTGATGACATCCATTATGAAATGATAAAACATCTTCCATCATCTTCTATAGATCTTATTCTTCTCTCATCATACAACAGAATACTTGCAGAGGAAGAGTTTCTGGATTCTTGGCATGAGTCAGTTGTCATTGCTATACCAAAACCAGAAAGGATTCAACATAAACAAATAATTATTGACCTATTACTCTCACCAGCTGCCTTTGTAATATATTAGAAAAAATGGTTAATGCCACACTTCTCTGGTATTTAGAAAGTAGTGATCTTTTCTCCAATACACAATGCAGCTTTCATAGACATCGTTCAACTTTGGATCATTTGGTCCATTTAAAAACTTGCATAAAAGATGCATTCCTGAAACAAGAACATCTGGTTTCAGTGTTCTTTGACATGGAGAAAGCTTATGACACATCCTAGAGATATGGCATATTAAAAAGACCTTTATGACCTAGGTCTCAGAGGACACCTTTCTGTATTTATTAAAATCTTTCTGTCCAGGCAAACTTTACAAGTCAGAGTGGGAATTAAGCTATCTCATTCATATCATCATGAACAGGGTGTTCTCCAAGGCACTGTTTAAGTGTGACCAGTTTAGCTCCATCTTATGTCTGCCTGCAATTGTTTAATGCACATAGAGCAGTCCAGTCTGATTTCTTGCCCATCTATACTGATGGTTCAAGAACTGACACTCTTTTGGCTGTGCTGCCGTGTTTCCTAACATTACTGTCTCCAACCAGGTCCCACTTCAGTGCAGTAATTATATAGCAGATTTGCATGCCATTCAGCTTTCACTTATGCATATAAAAGAAAACCGCTACCAGAAATGTGTTATTAATACAGATTCAGTGAATTCTTTATCTGTGTTTTCACAGATAAAGTGAAAACTTTATCTGGGAAATATAGCTGTGCATAATCCACATCCAGTTGATATTAATCCTGAAATTAAGCATTGGCAGTTTAGTCACCATAGAAACAAAAGAGAGAGAGAGAGAGAGAGAACTTTCTTATTTACCGAGGGCTGGTGACCCACCTATGTGTGTGAAAAATGTAACACACATCTTGTTAAAAAACGTTTAATTTTCTTGACTAAAAAGCTCTTGAAATACTTTTATTGGGATTATATTGATCAAGTGCATATAATAACAACTAAGTTATACCAACTAGTTTCACCAACTAAGTCCATTGGCATCTTCAGGGTACATAACTGATGTACGGCACTAAAAAGTAAAATACTGTTACAAACTATAATCAACCGATTCCAATTATATTAAACAAAGAACAGAGCGCGTACAATACATTCATAGAGCGTGGATGAAATCACTTGTTGTTATTTAGGAACGTTCTATAGTTGGCACTATAATTCAGTTCTGGCGAGTTGGAGGATCTGATAAGGGTCTTCCAGATCAGGGGCAAGATTAGTCCTTGGTTCCTGTTAAGGTTTTGTATACAGCGGGCAACTGTTGTGGCCTCCTTAAAAATTCGGGAGCGGAAGTCCTCGTCCATGTAAGGAATTGTGCTTCTATCCCACTCTATGGTATGGTTCGTTCTTGAGAAATGAAAAGCTAACCCCGATTTTTCTTCTCTGTTATTATTGACGTCACCTATGTGTTCTTTTTGCCTAATTTCAAGGCTCCTTGAAGTTTGGCCGATGTAATTCAAGCCACATGAGCATGGTATGTTATAAACTCCAGCATATTTGGAGAAAGGGTAGCTATCTTTTGGAGATCTTAAGAATTGTCTAATCGTTTCTGTGGGTTTAAAGGCCACTCTTATTTTATGTGGTCTAAGGAGTCTAGTAATCTTATTGGAAATTGTCCCTAAGTATGGAATGACGATGGTAGAAATATAACGTACATCATCTTGTTGTCTTTGTCGGGGTTCAGAGAAAAGTATCTTGTGGATGAGTCTTCGAGGAAATCCATTCATGGTAAGGTTGGTGGATATCAGGGATAGTTCTTCCTGGAGGTCTTGTTGATCTGTTGTAAGGAGAGAGGCACGGTTCTTCAACATGTGTACAATACTAAGTTTCTGAGAAATGTGGTGTGAGGAAGTGAAATGTAAATAACGTCCTGTATTGGTAGGTTACGGTAAACTGAGAGGTTGATGCCACCATTCGGAAGCTTCTTAATTAAAGTGTCCAGAAATGATAATTGGTTATCTTCTTCAACAAGACCTCCAGGAAGAACTATCCCTGATATCCACCAACCTTACCATGAATGGATTTCCTCGAAGACTCGTCCACAAGATACTTTTCTCTGAACCCCGACAAAGACAACAAGATGATGTACGTTATATTTCTACCATCATCATTCCATACTTAGGGACAGTTTCCAATAAGATTGCTAGACTCTTTAGACCACATAAAATAAGAGTGGCCTTTAAACCCACAGAAACGATTAGACAATTCTTAAGATCTCCAAAAGATAGCCACCCTTTCTCCAAATATGCTGGAGTTTATAACATACCATTCTCGTGGGCTTGAATTACATTGGCCAAACTTCAAGGAGCCTTGAAATTAGGCAAAAAGAACACATAGGTGATGTCAATAATAACAGAGAAGAAAAATCAGGGTTAGCTTTTCATTTCTCAAGAACGAACCATACCATAGAGTGGGATAGAAGCACAATTCCTTACATGGACGAGGACTTCCGCTCCCAAATTTTTAAGGAGGCCACAACAGTTGCCCGCTGTATACAAAACCTTAACAGGAACCAAGGACTAATCTTGCCCCTGATCTGGAAGACCCTTATCAGATCCTTCAACTCGCCAGAACTAAATTATAGTGCCAACTATAGAACGTTCCTAAATAACAACAAGTGATGTCATCCACGCTCTATGAATGTATTGTACGCGCTCTGTTCTTTGTTTAATATAATTGGAATCGGTTGATTATAGTTTGTAACAGTTTTTTACTTTTTAGTGCCGTACATCAGTTATGTAACCTGAAGATGCCAACGGACTTAGTTGGTGAAACTAGTTGGTATAACTTAGTTGTTATTATATGCACTTGATCAATATAATTCCAATAAAAGTATTTCCACACATCTTACCATTTTTCATAATCTGGTGGAGTGCAAGCACTTCACACAAGAGAATAATGAAATTTTTACCTATCTAGCCAAGCCATATATACTCAGGGAGATGTTATCAGACTCAGACAAATTGCATGACATTTTTAACTTTTTGCAAAGAATTCATTTATACAAATTGATTTGATTATGTAAATACTGCATTGCTTAAGTTAATTTTTGTACATACATATTATTTACTAATTTATCTCTGATTATTAATATCTTGTGTACTGCTGTAACATTTGCATAGTATGACCTTTTCTGTCTTGCACCAATACACTGTAATCCAACCAGTCCAAGAGAAGACCAGTGTTCCATATCAATCGTAGAAGATATTTTCCCACCTGATATATTATGAAACCCTTTAAACATTGTATAGAGAACACTTTCTTCAAATTTCAAGATCTCTGTTATTAACAGACTGAAAACCCAGTCGTGGGTGCACCCATTTCACTGCGCTTGGAAAATACACACATGGAGACATTTAAACAAACTATCAACATGATCACACAAAATCAAGACTTTGGCTTAGGTATGTTGATGACATCGTCATCATTTGGCTGGGCTCAGAAGCTTATCCTTCACAAGTTTACAGAATTATTCAACTATTTATACCAAAAAATCCAATTATGTTAGAAGCAGAAAAAAGACAGATCCCTTTCCTTCATCTTAGTAAAAATCATGGTATTCTTTTATTTGAAGTATACAGGAAAAAGCTCAATAACAGATGATATCTATATGCTTATATGCTACACCACACTCTTTCGCATAGCATGGGAAAAGTGAGACATAATCAAAACCTTAAAGGCAGAGCCATTGCAATGTCAAGTTATGATTTAAAAAATAAAATAACATATCTTAATGACATTCTCCAAAAAATAGATACAATCTTGGAGCCATCAATAGCATCTTATATAGGCCATCATATATTTCCAGAGCATATACAACAACAATACAACTACAGAAGTTCTGTAGTTGTGTAGTTGTATTCCTTCTTTACATTGCATTAAAAATGTTACAGATAAAATAGCAAAAGTTGTAAAACAATACAACTTAAATGTTACCTTTCAACTACAACAAAAAATATCCATATATCCATGATGTTAAGATCACCAAAGCAACCTCAACCACCTATTAAGCAACAGGGAGTACAAAATCTTCTGTACTTGCAGCATTTGCTACAGGCAGGGTCAATGGAAAATTCCTTCATAAAGAACACGTCAAGGATGTGAAGGAAAAGCAGGGTTTAAATGAAGACTGGTATTTCACACAACCAAAGAAAAAACACTAAGTATACTGGCAACTGAGTAAACTGCCATACATAGAATTTGACAGTTATGTACGTAGATTTAAAGATGCAAGTGAGATGATACAACATCTACTCGATGTAATAAAAACCAGGGTCTCATCTTAAATGAGCTATGGGCAGCATATATAAAAGCCATGCTTATTAATGAATTAGGCTATGAGAGAACTCATATGACAAACTGCATCAATGAGCCACCCATTTGAAATCTCGCTATGAGTTTAAGTTTAATTTGAATAATAACAATTGTTAATTCAGAAAATCTCCCTCTCTGTGTATACTTTTTTTAATCTGAGGAAGTACACAAAAATGGTGGACAGAGACTTGAAGTTTAGGGATCACATTGCTAAAATTGTAAGAACATCCCAGTGAATTATGGCAATAATGAGGAGGATGTTAGCGTTCAGAGGCAAAGAAGTTATGGTTCTCTTCTATAAGGCTTTGATTAGGCCACGCCTGGACTACTGTGCACCGATTTGGCTGTCTGGTTTTCAGGGGGAAGAAGGTTTGATAAGTTAGTGTCAGGTCTATGGAATGTCAGATACAAGGAGAAATTGAGGCAATGAATAGAAGAAGAGGAGATATGATTGAGACATGTAAGTTGGTGAGAGGTTGTTAATGTGGAGAAGATATTTCATAGAGCAAAGGGTGGCAAGGGTAGATCTTGAGAGTGGTTGTGATCGGAATGCATTGCCTGAAAGCTGGTGAGTGCAGAAACTGTGAATGTTCAAGGCACTGTTCGATGATCTTTTGGCATAGAGAGTATACATCTCCCATGACCACTCTATGGTCAAATAATGATAATAATAATAAACTAGTAATTAAATAATAATTTCTTTAAAAAATGCATGTGGTATTTGCCAGACACAAAAGTATGAAACTTGAGTATCATAAGTCTGGAAACACAGTATCAGGTTTTACTGTGTTTCCAGAGATGGTTTCTTGTTCTATACCCCCTTCCATTCTATGAAAAATTTCTTCCATGTCAACCTTATAACAATCCCTGATTAACTTATATGTCTCAGTTAATATCCCCCACCCTCCTCCTGTTCATGAGGCTTTGCAATTTACATGCTTTCAATCTGTCCTCATACTCTATATTTCAAAGACCACTGACCACTTTTGTGAATCTTCTCTAGACCTTTTCTAACCTATCCTTGTCATCATGAAAACTCAGTGACTAAATCTGTGCACAATAATCCATATGAGGCCTGATCAAAGTGTTATACAATGAAATCATAACCTCTTTATGTCTGCATCATTGCCATTGTCCAATGTGACGACTGCACAACTTGTGCAATGTGACTCCTGAATTTGAGATCTTTGTCCTCTACCACTACTCCCAAATTTTCATTTCCTCTATCTTCTTTAAAGTTTCCCCATCAGGTGTATACCATTGTTGCTTCCCAAATTTTAAAACCTTATACTTTGCAAGATTGAACTGATAGTTTCACTTACCCTCCCATTCATACAGTCTATTCAACACCTCCTGTAAAGTCATAACATTTGCTTAACTCTGCATTGCTCTCCCCAATTTCGCATCATCTACAAACAGCTGCATATCACCAGTTAAACCCATTCCAATATCATTAATATACAACTTGAACAACAATGTCTTGTTGTTCAAGTTGTATACAGATCCCTGTGGCATACCACTAGTGACCCCTCCTACTTTGGGACACTGCAGCCCCATATACAAATTTCTGATATCTAACAGCCAGTTACTGATCCAACTCATTAGTCTGTTGTCCAATCCCATTTCTTTCAATTTATCTTTTTGTCTCTGAAACACTTTTGCAAAATCTAAGTATACCACTGTATATGAATCTCCCTTGTCCAAGAGATTTATCACCTTGTTATAATACATAAGTAAGTTAGTAAAACATGATTCCTTTAACAAACCCATGCTGACCCCTACAGAGAATACTGCTGTTATCAACCCATTTCTATATCCTAATTCTCACTAATCTCTCCAGTACCTTAACCCCAACCCCAGATATACAGATTGGCCTATAATTTGTAGCCACAATTTTATCAGTAGAACAGTTTTACCTTCTTTCCATTCTTTTGGAACCTGTGCTTTTAAGACTTATTAACATTCCCTTAAGACACATGGTGATATGTCATTAAATCCTATCACCTTATTGATATCAAAATTATTTATTTCCTCATATACCTCTTGCTCACTCACAATTAAGCCATCCTCTCCTGCGTCCTCTACATTTGAGTTTTTCATGATTTCAACCTGATGAGGATGAAATATGAATGCCTCAACAATGGTTTGTGCGGCAGTTACCATTCTACCATTTTCATCCATTAACATCATCTTATCATAATCATTTTTCTTGTACTTGTCACATATCTGAAAAACTTTCTTGGTCTTATTTTCTAATTTATACTTATACTGTAGTTTTGCAGTTCTTATCAGTTGAGTCAACTTTCTGGCCTATTCTTTATACTCCTCATGCAGTTGGTTGCTAGCATTATTCATTTGTGCTGCCTCCATAATACCTCTTCTTCTTCCAAATTTCATTTTCCATGGTTGTTGCATGTGGTCCAGGAGGCTTGGTACCTTTGGATGCCTGGTTGGAGACATTAGCTTCATGCTACCAGTGAGACATCTCTGGGGCTTTTTGTGTCTGAAGCATTAGCAATGTACCATCAGTGCAGATTGAAGTAGGCTTCCAGAAAAAACTTAAATCCAGTCACTTTCATTGACCTAACATCAGCTTATGACACAGTCTGGATAAGAGGCCTTTTCCTAAAGCTAGGCTATATTATAAGGTGTAAAAAAACTTTCCAGCTTTTCGAATCCATTCTCTCCAACAGAAAGATCTGGGTCCATATTGGTGGAAAAAAGAGCAGGCCCAGATTCCTCCACAATGGTCTCTCACAGGGCTAACACAGAGCCCCTTTACTCTTCAAAATCTACATGTCCTACATACCAATTCAAGCAAATACATGTATGCCAATGACCTAGCAATCCTACACCAGTCTACCTCCTTTGCCAACCTGGAAACAACCTTGAACACAGACTTAAACATCCTGGAAGAGTACTTCAAGCAGTGTACCTGAAGCCAAATCCAACAAAAATTGTGTCCACAGCATTCCACCTAAACAATGCAGAGGTGAATCGACACCTCAGCCTCTCTTTCTGCGCCAAGATGGTAGAATATGAGCCTCACCCAGAATACCTTGGAGTGAGCCTGGACAGAAGCCTAACCTATGAAAGGCACATCACCAACCTGTCCAACAAAATTAAAACAAGAAATAACATCATTTCAAGACTTGCTGAAATAACCTGGGATTGTGGGGAAGAAGTCCTAAGGTCGTCTACACTAGCCCTCACATTCTCTGCAGCAGAATACTATGCCCCTGTCTAGGAAAGAAGTGTGACCACTAACATCATAGACACCCAGCTAAACTGTGAATTAGTGGGACACTGAGAAGTGCCCCTCTGCCCTGGCTGGCTGTCACATCCAACATTACTCCACCAAATATATGGAGAAGACAGCCTCGATTAAAATATTTAATAAAGTAATGAGCAACCCACTCCTGCCTCTGCACCAGACTCAAAAATCCACCTAGTCTTCGCCTAAATCAAGAAATCCTTTCTGGTCTATGGACAAACTCTCTTCAGCTGCCTTACCATCAGCATCTGACATGTGGAGAGAACACTGGTCCAACAATCTCCCAACAAATGTTGGGAGATTGCTGAAGATCCCTGTGCTTTGCAGCTCTTTTTTGTTTTGCTCTTGTTTTGCTCTTTCTAGGAAGATTTGGTCATCTGTCAACAGGATCAGAACTAACCACAGCAGATGTGGCTACCTACTACACAAATGGAAACTGTCAGACCACCCTTATTATGATTGTTTCCCCCATAGCTCAGATGATCACTCATATTGTGAATGACTACCCAAGGTGCTAATTTCATGGTAACCCCTAAGACATCCACAAGGTGACGGATGAGGCCCTGGATTGGACATTGACCTATAGCTGTTTTGTATTCTTTTTGCCATAAGAATAAATAAATAAATTCCACATTCCATGCTTAATCCCTTTATTCATCCATTTGACATCTACTTTATTCATTCTTTTGACCTTCAGAATACATTCCCATATTGATGTTAAATATCTTTTGGTCGGTTTCCACATAGCATTTATCTCTTTCCACTTAATCCATGCTATAGCTCCAAGCTGTCTTCTAAGCTTTTCATAATCACCAGCCTTGTAACTCCACATATATCCTTTCCTCACAGAGGTCTCTATATGGCTAGCCACAACCCAGGTTATCACTTCATGATCACTCTCACTAACTGGAGGGAGTGCAAAACCCCACTCACAATCACATCATCCAATGAAATGGTCAGATCTAAGGTGGTTTTATTTTTTGAGTTTTTGAGAGACGACTATCTCCTTTACTTACTGTCTAAGATAGTTGTCTCTCAAAAACTCAAAAAATTCATTTTCTTATTCCAAAATGTCTCTTCATTCCAATCTGTACAGCCATAATTAAAATCACCCTTCTCTTGTTCACTGATCCAAGTTGCTTATACATTTCTTTATTACCTCCCTCCACTTTCCCTGGCCTATAGCAACATCCAATTAAATATCTCTTCCTGTCAACCTCCATCTCACACCATACTGACTCAAAACCATTGCCACTATTTACATCTCACATCTTCACTTTGTGTGGACTTTCTTTGCCCACTATCATTGACAGAAACCCCCCCCCCACACACACACACACCACCACTACCCTCTTGTCCTTTCTATCCTCATGGAAAAGTCATACCCTTCCGTTTTCCCCCATCAAGATATCATGATGGAGGGAGTGCGAAATCTAACTCACAATCACATCATTCAATGAAATGGTCAGATCTATCCTTATCCAACCATGTTTCACTTATTCCAACAATTTTGGGGTGAGTACACTCAGCTAACAAAACCCTTTCATCTACCTTGTTTCTGATGCTCCTCGTATTTGTAAATAAACACAGCAGTTCACTTTTAGGTCTATGGCCTGTCCTGGCCATGGCACTTGTATGATGTGATTGCCCCACACCTAACTATTCCTAATTGCCTTTATCATCACTTAACCTGTGTATCTCTTCAGACTCAACTACATCCCAGGCCATCTCATTATCATACTGATCATCCCCATCCTCATACACACATTCACTACTACTTCCAACATCCACTCTCCTTATACTGTGTCTCCCTGTCTACCCTGACTCCCCTGCCCATTTCCCTGTCCATCTTGCATTCTCTTTCTATCATTATCACTCTCAGTACTACTATTGTCATTTACAATCACTTCAGTCTCACCATTTCATCTCTCCTGACCTTTGGTTTCACTTCTTACTTCCTCTGCTCTCTTACTCACATTACTTATTCCTTCTTGCAGCAGTAATCTCTCTAACTCACACCAAATCCATTCAGATGCAACCTATCACTTTTGTACATTTTCATCTTTCCTTCAAATGCATCCCACACATTCACTCTCTCCATTCCCTTCTCACACAGCTCTGCCAACATACCATTCATGATCCCTGCCCTTTGTTTCAACTCACCATTATCATACCTAGGCAACACACCGGACACGCTTCCAACCATACTATTATTTTTCACTCTCCTCAACAATCTCCTGATATCCATTTGTACATGCCCTTTATGTCCAAACAAATCATTTGTTCCAGCAACCACCACCAGCTCACTTGCTCATCTGCTTCTCTTATCTAATGCATCAGTTATCCTGCTAATTCTCCCTCCTGGAAAATGCACTTTATGGAATCTCTCATTGACCACACTTCTAATAAATTAATATCCATACATAACTGTTCTCTAGTCATTCATCAGATCTTTTTTTCTGGTTTCTTCCATACTAATCTTTTGTACTTGTCCATTCTGATCAACTAATTTTTCAAGCCTTGCATCTTGATAATTACACTATCTGTCAGTCTATTATTCATTTCTTTCATTTCCTCATTCTTAGCTCCACAGTGTCATCTGCTTTAGTTTTACTTTCTTCAGTTATACAGAAGTATAAAAGTATATCTTCAGTTATACTTTTTTACTTCTGTAGTCCTGCTCATTGGAAAAGGCTGTTAGGTTGGGAAGATTGAAGGAATGAGAAGAGGAAGACCACAAAAGAGATGAATGGACAACATAAAAGAACTTGCCAACTTGAACTTACAATTGCTGAAAGAAAGGACAATAAGCCAAGTGGGATGGAGAGCTTTTGTTTCACAGTCTAGGAGTCAAAAACGACTAGATGGCACATAACAACAATAAGTCCTGCTTGCTTCCATTCTGTGATTTATATCATCATTTCCTCCTGCAATTGCTTCCATTCCATCATTCATGCAATCCCTTTCTCCTGCAATCATGCCCTCTTTCATTCCATCTGCCAGTTTTCCATTTACCAATAACTTATAATCCAACAGAATATCACACTTTCGACATATCCATACTTTCTTTCATCTTCTGTTCAGCCTCTCCACAAACACACTCTTTCACATTCTGCCACATATACATGTTACATTCACAACAGCATACCATTCTCAAAAAAGTCCACAGTGTTTGATTTTCATACCACGTAGTGTGCCAATCTTGTTCATACTACAATTTTGTTATAATTCACCGCAATATTCAAAAATATTAAAAATGAAAGTCTATTTCAAACACTCAAATCTCCCCAATCACTCAGTTATACTAAGCTATGAAAAATAAACAAAACTACACTGAAATGAAATCCAAATCACTACTTCACTACAAAAATAAAACATCTTTTCAGCAGCAATTTTCAACAGCCTTTCACTAAGTGGCACTCTATCACTCTTCCTTTGTAGAAAATTTTCTTTTATTTGTGGAGTTCTAGGTGACAGGAATGATAAGTTTTCTGTTCAAAAGTCTCAGCAGGTTCATAGTTTGTTAAAGCAGCTTAGGAGTTTGTTAAAGTACTCTCTCCCCACATGTTTGCTATTTCATCTCAGTAGCTATGAAAAATAAACAAAACTACACTAAAATGTTGATAATTTCTTTGTTGATTATTGTTGTTTTTAAATGTGGACCTGTTCTTTGGTTTTCTAATTTCACAGAAAAAATTTCTTCGGTTACTTCAGATAAATTATATGGGGGATTTCAACTATGGTAACATTGATTGGAAGGAGGAGAGGACACATGTGAGGAAGGAAATGGATTTTATTCAATTATTAAGGGATAAGTATCTGAGACAGCATGTAAGTGAAAATACTAAGGGTTTGAGAGTGCTTGACCTGGTAATAGCATCTGAGAATTTGACTGTAATGAATATGGCCATGTTGCCACCTGTTGGTGAGAGTGATCATAAGGTTGACCTGGGAGGTGGATAAAGGTGTGGAATTTTCGATTAAGACAGGGTATAAGTGGAATTACCGTGCTGGCAAGTATGACAAGCTTAGGAGATTGCTTGGATCAGTGCCATGGCATGTAAAACTGCAAGGACTGGATGTCGATAGAGCATGGGAAGTGGTCAAGGAGAATTTACAGGAGGTTATGGCTGATTGTATAGCTAGGGTCCGAATAGTAAAACAAGTAGGGGTTAAATGGATGAACAACACCATTGAGCTTGAGCTGCAAAAAAAGAAACAACTGTGGAGGGAATTTAAAGAGAAAGGTGACCTGCAGGCACACGAACGGTATAAAGTGCAGGCCAGAAGGGTAACGAGTGTGGTAAAAAAAAGCAAAAGCGGATTATGAAAGGAAACTAGCTATGCAAGCTAAAGAGAATCCCAAACAGTTCTTTCAATATGCTGCAAGCAAAAAAAAAAAAAAATTGTACATGGCAGAATGATTTTAAGGAATGACGATGGTAAGGTCACTGAATCAGTCGATGTAGTGGAATTACTGAGCAAGCACTTTGCATGAGTATATCATCCTGTTGGTGACATTGAAAAAATGAAGGAACCATTAGTTTATACAGGAATTGTGATGAATGAAGTGGAGGTGAATAGTCTATTACAGAACCTTAATGTGAATACATCTGTGGGATTGGATGGTATACCGGCACGGGTCTTACGTGAAGCGGCTAAAGAATTATCAATGCCCTTGACCATGTTGTTTAATCTGAATCTTGGGTCTGGTTTAGTCCCAAAGATGTGGAAAGAGGGGAAAATAGTTTCACTGCATAAAGGAGGATCCAAGACTACAATTGCAGATTACCGACCGATCAGCATATCAGGAGTCGTTGTCAAGGTCTTGTAGAAAGTAGTCAAGGGAAAAATACAGGAATGGATTGATGATAATGACGAAGATGTGGAAAGAGGGGAAAATAGTTCCACTGCATAAAGGAGGATCCAAGACTACAATTGCAAATTACCGACCGATCAGCATATCAGGAGTCGTTGTCAAGGTCTTGGAGAAAGTAGTCAAGGGAAAAATACAGGAATGGATTGATGATAATGAGATAGTGTATGGGGGGACAACATGGCTTTGTGAAAGGTAGATCATGCCTTGGTAACTTGCTCAAGTTTTATAACACAGTGGCGGCTGAACTGGATAAGGGTAATGGGTTTACAGTGATACTGCTGGACCTGGCTAAGGCATTTGACAGGTTACCACGTGGAATTCTAATCCGTAAAATACAACATATGTGAATGGATATAGGGTTGGTGAGATGGATAGGTGGGTGGTTGATGGAGAGATATCAGAGAGTAGTTTATTCAGGAGTAGAGTCCAAAAGACGGCCTGTGACTAGTGGTGTGCTGCAGGGTTCTGTTCTTGGACCACTGCTGTTTAATTTGTTCATTAACAACATTGGGAAGGATCTAAGAGGAACAGTTCATTTGTTTGCTGATGATGCAAAGTTAGGTAGGGCAATAGTGAATGCAGAAGATGTCAAAATCTTGCAGGAAGACTTGGATAGATTGGAGTTCTGGGCTAAGGAGAATGGATGTCAATTTAATGTGACAAAATGGAAGGTTATGCATTTTGGGGTGAAAAGATTAGCAGCAGTATACCACATGGGTAGAACTGTACTCCAAGAGATTGATGAGGCCAGGAACTTGGGAGTGTTGGTGGATAGGGAGATGAAGTTTAGGGAGCACATTGCAAAAGTGGTTAAATCAGCTCATCAACTCACTTGGTTGTTGAAAAATACTTTGACGAGCAGAGACAAGCAAGTTATTGTACCTCTGTACTGAGCCTTGATAAGACCTCATCTCGACTACTGTTCCCAGATTTGGTCACCGAGGTTTCTTCTTGGTGGAGAGGATCCAGAGGTGAGTAACCAAGATGATAGCAGGTCTATGGAATGAACCTTATGAGAACAGGTTGAAGATTTGTGGGTTGCAGAAATTAGTTGATAGGCAGAAAAGAGGAGGAGATATGATGGAGACATTCAAATTGCTAAAGGGTTTCTATAGAATTAATTCAGAGGATGTTTTTGGACTGGTGGTGGGAGAACTAGGGGACATCTTTGGAAGCTGGGCATGAGTGTGGTTAGCAGGGGTGTTAGAGCTGGGTTCTTTACTTTTAGAGTGGTAAATGAGTGGAATAAGCTGCCAGAGTCTGTTGTGGGTGCTATGACAGTGAATGAGTTCAAGGCAAGGTATGATAGATACTGTGAGAATGTCGAATAGTTGTGTGGACATGATGTTTAGTACCTCCCTTGATGAGTCTAAGGACTCCCTGGAGTCGCCCGTAATAATAATAATAATTATAAATTGTTTCTGGATTTCTTCAATATTTTCTTGTAAAAATTTTCTTTTCTGTTGCCTGATTATTTTATTGGCTTCCTTGCTGCTCTCTTTATATTTCTGAACAAAATGAATATTAGATGGCCAGTTACTTCTGTCTTTTTTTATTTTTCTTTACTTCTAGTTTATGTTCTTTGTTAAACCATTTTTTTATTGTATTTTATTTTGATTTCTGATTTAGTTTTCTACTGTTACTTCTATGTTTATCCTTGATATGTATCCAGCAATTTTAAATATTTTTTCATTCTCTTTTAACTGCTTATTTTTCAATTTTTGTTTTAAGTCATTCTTATATTTTCTTTATTCCTCTGTTTTTATCTAATTTGATAATATTGTATCTCAGGTGATTCACATATGCCGAAAAATATGTACTGTTTATTTTGACCTTAAGAATAGCACGATTAGAAAATGTCACTATCACACTCAGCTCCTCTGTAACTCCGAGCATTCCAGCTGCAATTCCTGTGTCTTTTACCAATTGTGATCTGGTCTTTTTGATTAAATGTGTATTGTTCAGGAGATTTCTTTTTGTTTCCGTCCATTTTTCCATATAAACATAGTGCTGCTTATTATTAAATATTGAATGCAGCCAAATTAGTCAGTCTTTCTCCTTTAATGTTTTGTTTTTATATGAAGGCTTTGACTTCCAATAATTTTTTATGCATTTGTTCTTTTCCAATTTTTGCACTGAAATCTCCTAATAGGATAATTACATCCTTTTGTGGAGCTTTTTTTTAAATGATTAATTTCAGTTTTTTTGTAGAATTTCTTTTTAATTTCATTTTTTGCAGCTTCCATGGGCACATGTATATTAATAAGAGTTATCTTAAATCAGTTTGCTAAATACTTAGCTTGCTTATTCTTTCATTAAAAGCTTCAAATTCAATCACAGATAGCCATATTTTTTACCTGATAATGAAACCTGTTAACGAACCTGATAATGAAATAGTGAAATTCATGTTTGTCTGAGTTGTTTTCACCATAAAGCAATGAAAGATTGTCTTTCTTCAAATTACCATCCCGTATCTATCTTATTCCCTGTGTTGCTACCATATCCATTTGATATCTGTAAGTGTTTTATGTGTGAGTTCCTGAAATGCTCAGAAGTCCATTTAAGTCCATCGCAAAGATTACTTGGTACTTGTTTTGTGACCAGTAGATTTTTTTTTTTTTTTAAATGGAGTTGTCAGTCCCATATTCAATCGCATCTTAGAAAACCAGGATGACTCTCTTTGTCTGATCCCTTCCCTTTAACCTGTAAAACTTGGGAGGCCCAATTTCTAGCAGTGCTATGATGTCTTGCACATGGGGCTGGGGGGTTAGCAATGGATGAATAGTGCAATTAAATAGATTTTTTCAGAAAGGCAATACTCAATAGGCATTCTGTTTCAGTGTTTGGGGGGGGGGGGGATTCTAAAAGGAAAAGTTTTCTTTTCTCTGTCTCTCTCTCTCTCTCTCTCTCTCTCAATCAAGTGAAGGGAGTTAATCAAACTGAATTGTTACATTCTTGATATATTCAATATATAAGACAGTATTGATTTTACTGATATAAAAGAATTTATGTGCAATGTAAGAGAGTGTGGAAGAAGATATATTGTGCTCTGCCACATGAAGAAAAACTGAAAATCTTATGGGATTTTAAAAAAAAATTACACTGAGAAAGGCCTTATAAAGAATTTCCTTTAATAGAGTTTTATTATAAGAAATAGGATACTCAATCTGGTAGAGCAGTGGTTAATTGTTAATGATATTCATTAATCTGTAAAGTACCCATGTGTTGAAGCTTAAGTGCTGTAAGGACATCGTGTTGGAGGTTTAATGGAATATTTTCAACACTGGGAAAGGATTAGAGTTAATTTTAATGCTTTTCGTCTCAGTCACTGAGATATCTTCAGGGGTTACAAATAACTTTTGTAACAACACACTCAAATACAATATAATACTAAGTGAAACACGAGAGTGAGCTAAAGTCCTATCTAGGTGTTGTGCCCTCGATGGATGTTTGTAGGTGGCCTAGGATGTAATATGGCATTTCTGATAATTACAGTTTTCCAAATTTTGGGAAGTTTTATGCAACTGTATTTATTTAAATTTGGTTGATTTCTGAGTGCTGCTGCAGATTCTAAAAACAGTCTTTCTTTCTCAAATTTTCTATGGTGGAGCATGGTGGTTTTTCTCCAGGAGATCCTGTGGGTTGTATCCAAAACATGGTCTGCAAGGCCCTGAAGAAAAACCACCATGCTCCATCATAGAAAATTCAAGAAAGAAAGACTGTTTTTAGAATCTGTGGCGGCACTCAGAAATCAACCAAATTTAAATAAATACAGTTGTATAAAATTTCCCAAAATTTGGGAAACTAATTATCAGAGATCCCACGTTACATCCTAGGACTTTAGAGTAACCCATGTGAGTATTGTATTGTATTTGAGTGTGTTGTTACAAAAGTTATTTGCAGTCAATGAAGATGTCTCAGTGACTGAGACGAAATATTGGAAGCATTAAAATTAGTTTTAATCCTCTCACAGTGCTGAAAATATTTCATTAAACCTCCAACATAAAATCTGTAATGTAGTTCAATAATAGTATGAGTATATTTGGTATATAAATTTGATATTTATCAAAACAAAAAGATGTCTTCCACAGTGTTGTATTTCATATTTGTGCTCATGTATTTTAGGTTTACCAGCAGGATCAAGTCCTGGCATAAAACTGGAAAAAGCAAAAGAAGTTGAGAAGGGAGAGTTGGCGAGAGCAAAGCCTTCCACACCCACTACAAGTAGTAGTAGTCCATCTTCTCCTATACCATCAGCCTGTTCGACTACCACAACCACAACTACTTGTACAACTACAACCACCATTACAACTATAGTATCCTCCCTTCCGAAAGGCACAAAACGGTCTCGTTCACGGTAGTGTGTTTTCTCTTCAAAATTATAATCTGTTATTTTTATTTGCATGAGATACAAAAGTTATCAGCAAATATTATATTTTTTGAGATTTAATTTCAAGATACACCTTAGATTTATTTATGCTATTTCAAAATTCACATACTGATCCTTTTGTACACAAAATACTTGTGTACAAAATATATAGATAATAATAAACTCAGTCAAAAGAACAAAACCAATTAATGAAAGAAGTGGTGAAACTATAAGTTACTGCCATATATGTATGGCAGTAACTTATAGTTACATATATCACTTATATATGTATCAAATAAGAGTGCAAAGTTTAAGTAAACTGTAATTTTCAAAGAGGTGGGGAGCTTATTTTCACATTCATCCATTCAGAATCATAGAGTAATTAATATAGAGAGCTGTTAATATTCCTACTAGCCACAACATGTCCAGGCATTTGCAAATAAATGGATTTAAAGCGTACAGTATAACTGAAATAACATGAATATGAAAGTTAAGTTATCAGTTATCTCCATGATATGCTAAGATAATCTCTTACACTCAGAAGAACACTTAATAGGATTAACATGCAGCTTTCATAGTATGTCCTAGAGTCAGCTCTACTGCAAGTAAGAAACACATTGTCTATTTTTTGTCAGGATATTAAATAAATTAGTGTTTCTCAAACTTTCAGCACCCTTGTACCCCTTCTCAGGCAAAGGCAATTTGGGAGAAGTTATAATAATATTTCATTAAAACATATAAAAGGATTTATTTTTTAACATTTGCATTATAAGAAATTGCAAACTTGAAATTGGAAGTGATCACCATTTAGTCTTGAGCAGGATAAAATTGAATTTCATATTGAAAAGAAGAGTGTATAAGAAAATTTTAAAACAAATCAAAGTTGAGTAGCTTTCTGATGTGAATTGTAGACTAAAATACACAAACATTCTTCAAGAAAAAATGACAGTTTGAAAACAAGAACCAAACCTTGGATATTCATTGGCAAACCCTGAAGAATTATTAATTGATTCAGCTAGAGAGGCATGTCATGAAGTTGTCTGCAAGGATAGAAAAATCTGAATTCTTTTAGTGGACTCAGGAAGTTAAAGAGACAGTGAAGGATTAAAAAAAAAAAAAAAAAAAAAAGAGAGCATATTGAAAGTTCCTGGCAAGTAAGTCAGCTTGTGCTCTTAGAAAATAAAGAGAAAAATGTAAGAAAGCAAAGCACTGTGTAAAACCAGCTAAACTAAAGTAAAAAAAAACAAGGTTTGACTTTGGACCTTGTTTAAATGTGCAATTTCCCAGCCAGCATTACATTTCATCATGATGTTCCATCATTGTTGTTTTTAGTTTAAGCCAATACAGAATGCAGTTTGGTCATCACTGTCTCTTAGATTGCTAACCCTTCCTTGTTCATTCATTATCTAGTGAACAGGTAGGTAAGGATTGGGCATTGGATCAGAAGCCCTCTCAATTCTCTGCATTCCTTAGAAGCTCCATACAGATCTTCTTCCATTTATCTAGTTGTAATCTTTAAGTGACTCCACATATTATCTTAGAAATTAATCAATAAAATTAATGAATAACATTTGTGACTTACCAAAGTTCTATTCTAATTCAGAAGACTATTACTAAGCATATCTAGCAGTAGTCTGCAGTGCATAGCATCGAACACAGCTAACAATTAAATGATTTTGAAGTGGTAATTGTGCATAAAGAACAAAACTAAAAGAGGAACTGGGCACTATCAAAAATTTTACAGCAGAATAGTTTCAACCCAAAGAAAGTCCAGCATATCATGGACACATATAAGCTTATTCCTAAAAATTCTAAATTGAAACTCTGTATGTTAAGTCTCAATCCCTATATTACTTGAATCTCAGAACCGCTTCAAGAATCCTAAGAAATGTAATCTGTGCATATCTCTTTTCAATAAAACTGTCCTCCATGTTTCCTTCCACCAAAGATAAACCATCTTCACTTTTTCTGCCATCTAATCTCACAGCTGTATTTACATTGAGATTCTGTAATATCCTAAGAACCTCCAATTCATCCAATATACCCTTTCAAATTGGTCACTCATTAATCCAACTATTTTATCTGCTTCTATCTCCTGATGACCATCATCTCTCATTAAGGTTAATCTTGCATAGTCATTCTTCCTCTTACTTGCCACATAACAAAAGAACTCTTTGGGATTTCCTTTGGCCTCCCTGGCTAGATTCGTCTCATAATCTGATTTTGACTTCCTTGCCATACTGGTCACCTTTCTTGCCTGAGCCTTGTACTGTTCATGAGTTTGCTGGTGACCAACAAACTTTCTTTTTCTTTATATAAAACTTTCTTTTTAAATATCCTCCACAGCATTTTTTTCTTCTGTAGCTCATGCTTGATGAAATTAGTCATCCATCTAACTCCTATCTGATTAACCCTCCTTACCTTAGGTATACAATTTAATATTGCTTCCTCTAGATCTGCATTTCCCAGATTTTTCCTACGACTGAACACTTCACAAATCCTGAAATTTCCACGGAACACCTTGGTTATTTTGTAATGTATTAATAATTAATTACTGCTTAATCATAAAGAGTACACTTATGTATGTGGTGTGACACGTTGACAAATATAAAATTACATTTAAATCAGTTATCAATCACTGAACTAATGAAATATTGTAGTTTCCTCAGGCCAACATCATTAAATTAATTTGTGCTGATTTTTGACATATCCCTTTCTGATCACCAAAAATGTATAATATTATTATAAATACTTAGAGTGAATGCAGACTTTTTCTCCTGTGTGCTGGTAGTTTTCCTCCTCCTTTTGTGCATCCTAGTGATCGCTATGTAGGCTGGAGGTGGATGAATCACTATCTGTTGCGTCACAAACACATTCAATAAGAGATTTCTTAACACCAAAATTAAACAATGTCCCTTGTCTCTTATTCATATTAAAATTTAAATCTGTAGGCCTATTACTTTTAAAAAATCACGGCACTAAGGTTTCAAAACAAGCACTTTGCACTTTCACCCTACAATATGAACTTGCGAAGAAAGTATTCAGTATTACTAGATTTGAGAACTGGATACAGACTATCTTGATATTCAATTTCAGTGGAAAATTTTTCTTTATACTTCCTTGCTGATTGGTCACTAACATTTGCAACACAGATGTTATTTCATTCATTTTTGAGAACAGAGGATACGCTGCCCATTGTTGTAATCAGCTTGCAGGCAATTTTTATGACCAGTCATAAACAGCAGTATTCCCTTTCCCAAATTACTTCCATGTTTAAAAATATACGGCTTGGTCACTGACATCACGGAATACTTATTCACTTTCTGGGGAACACTGGTGTTCCGCAGAACACAATTTGGGAAACCCTGCTCTAGATGACTCTTATACTAACATCCTTACTCTGCAGTGTTTTATGCCATGGCACAGATTTAAGCTTCTTCCTGAGCTTGTCACAATCACCTGCCATGTACTTTCACATATACCACCTTCTTGACAGAATATTCCTCATGTTTTACAATCCCCCAAGTCAAGACTGCATGTTCACTTTCACCAATCAGCAGCAATGTGGTTACCTTTGTTATGGTTAGCTCTTTTGATCCTATTATCAGGTCCAATACTCTCCAGCTCCTACCCCCTCCATCACATGCTGCCTTAAGTAATTATCTCTTAGTAGGTGTATAAATTCTATTTCCTTCCTGCCATGTGATCTTTCTTCCTTCCAGTCTATATCTCCAATCCCTCAACCTGTACTCATTGTGCTAGTTTGGCAATGCATGTCTTTCAGATCATCTGTGGAATTCTCTGGACTACTATAACAACAACCAACTGTATATTTTTTCTTACTGGCCTTAATCTCACACCAAACTGCTTCAAATGAACAGCCACCCTCCTGCCTATCTCCTATTCTTTCTGGCTGCAGTTCATCTGCTATCATCAGCAGTACCCCTCCTACCCCTATCCTATCTTCTCTATCTTCCCTGAAAATACCCAACTCTTCACATCCTACCCCCCCCCCCCCGTAATTACATCATCATCTGCTGTTAGCCATGTCTCACTAATGCTTATAACATTTGATGTGGTTGCGCTAACCAATGCCATAGACTCCTTCCTCTTCTTCCTGATACTTTGATATTAGTATATAGAAAATGCAGCATCCCTTTCAGTCCCCACCCACCTTTACTTTCTGAATTGACTACCCCTTCAATATTTTTGCTTGGGAAACTAGATTCCTCACTTGATCATTCTCATACTCACTCACTTCATGGGTGCCTTCACACAAACTCACTTGCTTTCACCCTAATTGTTTAACTTTCCCTGATTTTGTGCTTCAGCATGTTCAGTGAACAAAGCTCTCTCTCTCTAGACACCTAACACCAAAACCAGTTATATGCAGTCCATCAGGATTATACAGATCCTTCTTTCCATCAAACACAGATCCACAAATCCTACATCATTCTGCACAATCTATCTATAGACTCATTGGTTATCAATGCCCGCCTCCTCCTCAGTTTGCCTCTATCATAGCATAGTAGGACTTACATTCTTCACCTTCTCACTCTTCAGTTTTGCCCCTCATCTAACAACTCTTTTACATTCTCCCTCATATAATACTTCTTGCCTGTGAAGTCATCTGTACTAACCAAGACAACCATTTCCTTCCACTTATCTTTTTGCATCTGGCTTATATCATGAACGTTTGCTCCTGGAAAACATGATTTTGTTACATTTTCATTAAGTGCTCCCCTGATCATTGAGTCTCCATACATAATTTTCTCCTTAACTTGTTTTTCTTTTATGCCAGTATGCAATGCAAGCATATAAGAAAAACTTTCTTTCAAGCATGCAATTGCATGTTTGAAAGATAACATTCAAGCATGTAATTTCTTTATTAATGTCCATTTTGTTCTCTTCTTTCCACGGCCACACGTTCGACATTAATAACATCATTTTCCATTGTACTGTTGATACTGTCCAGTCTGCTAATATATCCTACATTCTCATCACCTACCGACATGCACTTTTGAAACACTTAATACACACTTTCTCTCTCCAGTATCAATTTCCTTCCACATATTATTATTATTATTATTATTGTTATTAAGTTAAGGGGATAATAAATCCTTCATTATTTTAAAGCCGGATACGAAACTCGGAGATCGAAATCTATTGAAATCTAAGAGTTTCATGCCGAAGAACTATCGGCGAGTCCAAGCATAAGCCAACATCTGGGTAGTACAATACTAGGACAACTCGGAGCAATCTGGCAATTCATTAGCAGGGGTATATGTAAGTTTGGTTCACTTAAATCTTGGTATTCCAGGTCTGCCTACTCACTGATGAGACCTTTGAAACCGGTTCTGGGTAGTGACCTCTCCTCATAATGTAAAACAGTAATACATCTCCTAGGAGCTGCATTTTATTATGAGAAAATATTAAGGATAGTGGTGGATCTTGCTCCACCTTTGCTCCGAGTTGCCCTAGTGTTGTACTACCCAGGTGTTGACTTACGCTTGGACTCACCGATAGTTCTTCGGCATGAAACTCTTAGATTTCGATCTCCGAGTTTCATATCCAGCTTTAAAACAATGAGGGATTTATTATCCCCTTAACTTAATTTACGCCGCCGGAAAAATAGCCTCTTGGTTCTTTATCGTATTATTGTTATTATTATTATTACAGGCTACTCCAAGGAGTTCTTAGACTCATTGAGGGAGGCTCTAAACATCATTTCAAGAACTATCCATTGTGCAGTATCTATCATACTTTGCTTTGAACTCATTTGCAGTCATGGCACCCACAACAGACTCTGGCAACCTATTCCACTCATTCACTACTCTCCAAGCAAAAAACTAGTTCTAACATCCTTGCTAACTACTCTCTTACTCATTTTACAAGGATCGTGCCTAGTTCGCCGACCACCACCACCAGGCCTATTCTGAAAAATTTCCTCCGAATCAATCTTGTAAAAAGCCCTCAATAATTTGTACGTCTCTGTCATATCCACCAGATTCTGTAACCCACAAATCTTTAATCTTTTCTTGTATTGTTCATTCCATAGACCTGTTACCATCATAGTCACTTGCCTCTGGATCCGCTCTCCCCTCCTCATCACCAAGAAATGCTGCCACCCAGATCTAATGCAGTAGTCAAGATGGGGTCTTATCAAGACTCAATAAAGAGGAACAATAACCTGCTTGTCTCTGCTTGTTTATTCTTCAGTAACCAAATAATCTGAGGAACTGCTTTTGCCTGTTTTGCTATGTGCCCCCTAAACTTTAACTCCCTATCCACTAACACTCCCAAGTGTATAGCTTTGCAATTTCCTGAAGTACAGTTCTACCAATGTGGTATACTGTTGGTAACCTTTTTACCTCAAAATGTATAACCATACACTTTGCCACATTAAACTGATATCCATTCTCCTTTGCCCAGAGTGCCAATCTATCCAAATTATTCTGCAAAATTTTGACATCATCTGCTCTACCCAAATTTGCATCATCAACAAAGTACTTAGTTTGCCTCTATCATGGCATGATAAAAGACTTACATTCTTCACCTTCTCACTCGTCAGTTTTGCCTCATCTAACAAATCTTTTACATTCTCCTTCATGGAATACTTCTTGTCTGTCAAGTCATTTGTACCAACCAAGTCTATATGCTTTAGTTTTCTCGATGAATACATTTCATACACCCTTCACTGAAAAAAATCCTGCAAATTCAAATCACCCGACAATGTGGTCTTTGTTGCCATTGTTCGTCCATGCATTGGGCATGCTCACAATATCATATTTAATCAAAAAAAAGTACAATGTTTACTTACAAATTAACTAGCTCATTCAATCTCATACCTGTTTAAAGCAAAAAGTACAATAAGTTAACCTAATATTCTTCAGGAGCGATAATCCCATGCTACACACACAACACCTTCTTCCCTAATCTGCTTCCCCACAGTTCTTGTTCTGTATATTTCACTTTATCAAAAGTTAAAGTTAAGTTCAGTCTTGTTTTTAATAAACAGATTGGACAACTGGGATTGAAATGAAATTATTGCCATTTTAAGTACACCTTTCATGGTTCTTTTAGATGAGTGAATGTATGACCTCCATTTGCTTGATTCATATACTTATGCACCTTCAAAAACAAATGTGGCATAAATCCAATCTCAGCTTCTGTATCAAAAAAATGAGTCTTAAGGTGAACAGGTTCTGCTTAGCTTTGAAGTGTTTATTCTTAGGTTGCTACAGAATCCCTTGATAGATCTAAATCTTTCTCACTAGATTGTTTAATTCACTTTGCGTGAACTGTTGTGGTTGTTACTCTCACTCTCAGATTGGTAAGAATTCTTTAATCACATCCCAAATCACAATAAACAGTTGAATTAAGTAATTCATATTAGCAGCACGTTTACTTTTCCCATATGTATGAACAGGAATGTTTAGCAGAAGCATTTTCTAGTATATTTACAAAAAAAAGGGGGGGGGGTAAAAAAATAAATTTTGATACTTGCTCTTAAAATCATATGCAATAAATGTAAATGTGATATATTTATTCAAAGAAAGATAGAAAAATTAGGGATTGGCATTATCCCAGTAAATAAATTTGACTGTGTTTCAGTATATATTTACAAAAGATAGCTGCTCCTGTTTACTGATAACTATGGTTTCTTTGAGGTTATCAGGTTATTCAAAGTGGTGTAAACTACATATATCATTTTCGTTGTGTTATATAAAACTACCTTCATTATTGGACTACATGTATCATTTCGCTATTTCCCTTGCTTGCCCATGTTGAATATATTTAATTTTTTATTGCTTAATGAGAATTTCAAAAATAAAATTTCTGCATAATAATTTCCACTTGTGAGTAATTGCAAATTTTCTTTCCTTCTAAGTTCTGGTGATGAAGATGATCCACCAGAAATGAAAGCTGAAAGGGAGAAAGAGAGGAGGCAAGCAAACAATGCCCGGGAAAGGTAAATTTCATATTTCTCATAAATTTTGAATTAGATTTATGTTATTATGACTAATCTTCATTTCTATAAATATTTGTTGATGGTTTTTTTTTTTTTTTTTTTTTTTTTTTTTTGTTAAGCAGTTGTTTGCTTTACATCAGAAAATTAGACCATTAAGAAGATTAGTAGAAATGGCCACTACCCAGACTAGTTTCGACCTTTATTCAGGTCTCTTCAGTGGGTGCCAGGCCCAAGTGGAGATACCAGGCAGAAGCATTAGCAAGGTCATCTCCTCCTATAGGAGCTGCCAAACGGTGTCCCACCATTTTATTAAATTACTCTGGATTTAGAGAAAGATGTTGAAAGTTTATTTTTCACTTGGTCAGACTATAATAAATTTAGTTTAATCCTTTATCCAAGTGTGTGCAAACAAAGTTTGCGCCTGAAAATATATTCATAGGAGGAGATGACCTTGCTAATGCTTCTGCCTGGTATCTCCACTTGGGCCTGGCTCCTACTGAAGAGACCTCAATAAAGGTCGAAACTAGTCTGGGTAGTGGCCTTTCCCTTAATGCATAACATTAAACATATCCGCAAGGAGATGTGTTTTGCATTATGGGAGATACTGAGATAGGAGTGTTGGTAGCTTGCTCCACCTTTGCAAGGAGTTGCCCGGTGTTTTACCACTTTACCCCAGTCCTGAAGATACTTTCAGGCGCAAACTTTGTTTGCACACACCTGGATAAAGGATTAAACTAAATTTATTATAGTCTGACCAAGTGAAAAATAAACTTTCAAAAAAAAAAAAAGCTGCATAACACTCTTTCAGGTTGGATATACCTCTTCCAAAGGCTGTTTCTCTCAACTCCCTTTTCAGACCTATCCTAAAGTGCTGGAAGACAGCCCAATCCAAGTGGTGTTTGCCTTCACTTGAGACATTCAAGGTATTCGAGAGAGTCAGTATTTTGTCACGGAAGTCTGATATGCTCTCTCTATCTCCTTGTGCCATCTTTTAGAGCTTCCATAGGTTAGGCCCTATATTCTTAACCTTTGAGAATTATGAGAGTAGAATCTCTTTAAACCTATTGTAGTCAAGTGTTTCTTTCAGGGTCGGGGATGAGTAGAAATGTCTTGGCCTTCCCCACTAACTTGCTGCATAGCAAAACAAGTAGCTGGAAATCACTCCAGCGGCCAATCTTCCTTAATTCCCCAATGTATTCAAAAAATGCGACCACGTCATCAGTGTCTTCCCCAGAAAACTGTTGGAATACCTGCTGTGGATTTATGGTTCTAAAAAATTCTACGTTATTCATGTTAGAGCTTGTAGGTAGAGACATGCTTGTATCTTAGCTTACAATAAAATGTTACAGATATATTCAAATATTCTATTTTCCTCAATAATCTCCTGACTGCCTGATATGAATTCAAAGCCCAACTCACCGTGATTGATCAATTTACTAATTTTACGGGATCTAATCATATCCTGTCGGCTGACTGCGCCATTGTTATGTCGTTACTTTTTTTTTTTTTTCAGGTAAATGAAATAAAATATATTTATTGAGGTCTAAGAATTACACATGAGAAATATATCAAACACATGGTTAACTTAATCACTTTCCTAATAAAATTTAGATATCATTACTAACACAATAGGACATGAGTAATAACTTGCTCCATTTTAAGTTATCCATTTTATGGATAACTCCACAGAGTTATCCATAAAATGTACACATTACTAGCTTAAATTATTAGATTTTCAATCACTTTCAAGTCGCTTATCATATCTCACAATATATCACAGTTAATTCACATACAGATCCCTTCCTGGGAGACTTTCTTCAAATAGGGACAGTTCTCTGCCAAATGTGGTAATCTCTAAAGTTCTCTATCAAATGTCCACACATAAGTTAACATATAGAGTTTATTCGTATCTCTAACTGGAAATAAGACTTAAACATTCTACATTACCATCCCATGGAATGACTTTCTGTTCTATCAGCAGCCTTGTCTAGACATCAAGGCAATTTTGTAGGCCATCATCCATGGGGTCACTTACGATGACTGCACAGCCTGGTCTCCCCAAGTTGATAAGGCGATGTCCCGCTCTGGTACCGGTGACATTCATCTGTATGCTTAGTTGCTCTGCTATGAAGAGTTATCTAGCACTGACTCGCAAGCTACGGTAGACGACTCATGACTTCTGCTGCCAATCCGGAATCACCCAGTTGGCGGAGGAGAGCCAACATCCAAGAGTGCAGTAAACAGGAACCAAAAGACCTGAGGGGGAGCAAAACCCTTTTATACCACCTCCGTTGGCGCCCTCTCTTCGCTACGTTTTTACTGCACGGCACTCATCTATCGTGCATAGCGTTTTTCCGAGAATGCGTTTGAGCTTCGCTTTCCGTATAAATTCTCCTTTCCTTAGGCCATAAGTTATACTGGATGGCTAAAGTGTGACCTTTGGACCGTAGCCTACATTCAGCTTACTCTCATACACTACATAGGATAGGATATTCTAATTTAACTATAATTTTATATAAATTCCCCTTTTTGACTCTGTACAAAATAGGTTAAGTTTCACATTTCTAAATTAAACATTTCTTCAGTTCTGCTTTAAAGTTATAATATACATATTTATTTCCAAAGTACAAGTTTCTCTGCCTACAATTAAGATTTGTTAGATCCTAAATGAATTAACGTTTTATCCAAATTTTGATCATTCAGAACAGAACACTACCTTACATAGTTGAAACAGGACGCACCATTCCAATCAGAAGAGATGAACACAAATGCCACATTAAATACCTCCACTATGGTAAAACAGGCCTATCAGACCATGCACTCCAAACATGCCATAGAATTGACTGGAAAGGCACTAAGTCCCTACATTACACCCAAAACCTGGTTTGAAAGAAAATTCAAAGAAGCTTGTGAAATGCTGAAACATTATCCAAATCTGAACAAAAATGATGATTAATTATTCCATGAATGTGGAGGAACTATCTTCAACCCATGTAGCAACCAGAACAACCCCAGACAGAAGAAAAAATCAATACGAAAGGATTGTAGAAATTGTTTAATGTAGTTCTGTTTTTTTTTTCACCAAAAGTCAGGCTAGATTAACAAAGATTTAGATTATTTTACTTTTGTATAGTGCAGGGGCATGTAGCTTGTATGTTGTACATATGTATGTTTTGCTGATGATGACCTGAGTATAAAGGTCAAAACGTCTAGAAAATCTAAATCTAGAAAAGGCATATGACAAGGCGCCCAGAGAAAAGCTTTTCAAAACACTACAATTACAAGGGCAGGGGAGATCTGGAAAGTTCTGATAAACAACTAGAACAAAAATTAATTAATTTTGTCTTATATATCCTAAAAGAAAAAGAACAAATTATTACAATTTGATGAAAAATGGGAGTTAAAGGATTTTTTTAAGATATGTTTTTATTCTTGTAGTTATATCATTTGCTTTAATATCATTTTTGTTCTAGGTGTTTATCAGCTTTCTAGTCCCCCCCCCCCCCATATATGGGGTAAATGGAACATTATTCATGCAATACACTATATTTAAGTTGTCAGTCACCAGTTAGAATTGAAGGAAATACAGAAAGATGGTTTGATGTGAAATCAGGGATAAGATAAGGATGCCTATTATCTTCACTTTTATTCACCATCTATATGGATCACATCGTGAAAGTGGCATTAGGCTTGATATTAGGATTACAGATGTCAAACTTATTTCTTTGCTTTATGCAGTTGATGTTGTACTCCTAAACACATCTAGTGCAAGTTGCCAGGATTCTCTAACTAAATTGAATAATAACTGTAACAAATTTGGCATGAAAATCAGCAATAAAAAGACCAAAACTATGAAAATAGGCAGGAGCATTGAAAACTTCAACTGTATTCTGAATGGAGATCTTATAAAACAATTAAAATATTTCAGCTATTTTGGCACAGTTTTTAGTGATGATAGTAAGTTAAATCTGGAAATAGACAACAGAATAAGCAAAGCTGGTATGGTCTATGACCAGCTGAATAAATTTATATGAGATAAGAGAGAAATTAGCCAAAACACCAAACTAGCAGTACACACGTCTTAATGGTGAAGACATTATACAAACCAGTTTTAGTTTATGGATCTCAGAGTTGGTTAGAAATAATGCACTTAATCAAAGACTAGAGGCCACAGATATGAGAGTTTGGAGAAAAATTAGGGGAGTGAACTGATTGGTGCAATCATATTAAAAATGAAGATATTAGAAAAAGGAACTTGACATTATTAACATTCAAGAATGTGTCAGCAGAGCTAACCTAAGGTGGTATGTCCACTTAAATAGAATGGTCAAGGAAAGGTTTGCAAAATAGGTGTTTGATGCCAAGATAGCAGGAAAGAAGCCCAGAAGAAGACCAAGGTCTAGGTGAATTGATTCAGTTAGAAGTAATAGTAATTCAGTCAGAAATGACTTAGAAGCATAACTGTTAGGTATTAATGTTAGATATTACAATACTAGAGTGCTCACAAGTAATGGACTGATTAGAAGGAAAATTGTTGATAGGAGATTAATAATAATGTAAACTGAATCATATAGTCCTCTCATAATAATCTGCACCCCTTGAGGGTACATATCAGGAAATTGATGATGAGGATGAAATAAGAAAGAAATTACTCAAAACACTGAACCAGCTGTATGTGTTCGAACCAATTTTATGGACCTGAGTGCTGGTTTAGAAATAAAACACATCAAATACTTGAGACTATAGATATGAGAGTTCTGAGAAAGATTAGGGAAGTGAACAGATAGCACCAATGGCAATATCATTAAAAATGAGTGTATCAGAAAAGAACTTGACATTGTTAGCATTCAGGAATATGTTAGCAGAGCTAATCTCAGGTATGGTGATTTAAACAGAATGGGAGAGAAAAGATTAGCAAAACAAGTGTTCTTTGCCAGGATTGCAGGAAAAAGACCCAAAAAGAGTGCTTTAGAAGACAGAAATATAAGATCTGATAATATTGGAGTCTTCATAGATAACAGATTAATTTTGAGAAAAATTGTCGATAGGAAGTTAGCAATGATGTAATTTTTTCATGTAGTGCTATCTTATCCTGTATACCCCCCCCCCCCTTGAGGGTACATGTCAGGAATTTGATTATGATGATGACAAATAACCTTACTGTATTTCCATGAATTCCCAACTATATGCCATAAAGTAAAAATGTAGTCTAAGCAACCTGTTTGACCTAATTCTAGCATGCTTTTCATCAATCTTTCCTGGAACACTCAATAAAGAAATATATCTTTTTCATATTCAGTTTTATTTCTCTTTATTATATATAATTTTGATTCTATGATACTGTAAATTTTATTTATTTCTTGAAATGCATACCAGAACCATTGGTGAGTCTAAATAGGATTTGCTATTTCAGGCCTTCACTAAGCAAAGTTTTCAGCACCCCATGGGTGCTGAAAACTCTAGTATCCTAATAGAAAAATTAAGGAAAGTCTTCTTAAATTTCCAAAGCTATCACTGTATCTGGAAAGAGTTATATACAAACATCCCTGTAGTGGTGGGATTTAAACTCTAGCCTGTTGCAATTCTAGTGAGTCAAAAATCATAGTAGTGCAAGGAAGAGCATGTTATTAGTAAGGTAATGAATTTAATTAAAATGCATCACAGAAACTGTTAATTTATTGTTATTAGTAATGCACCTCCAAGGATTGATCAAGGGAGGGCTCATAGGGACACTCATACTTAAATACCTATCATATCTCTCTTTGAACATATTTACCAAAGATGCACTCGCAACCTCCAATAAGAACCTATTTCACACACACACACACACGTGCATGCACACACTTATATTCACATGCCACGAAAAGAAGCTGTACTTTACATTCTTCGTAACAACATTCCTAGTTAGTTTCTGGAGATTTTACTGAATTCTACCTCTACTATCCATAAGCTGAAAAAAATCTCATTTGTGTCTGTACTGTAAGATTCCCTTACTAACTTGTCCATTTCTGTCATCTCTTCTCTCCTCCACCTGCTTTTTAAACTTTGATGACTACATTCCTTCAATCTATCCTCATGTGCACAATTCCATAGGCAGTTTCCATCTTGGTTACTTAAACACAGAATCCTTTAAGTGTGTCTCCCCCTCTCCTTGGAACCAAGGTGGCCATATCTGCACCCATTAACTATCTATTTTTTATATTATTATTTATTAAGATTTTACAACTAGTAACAAGAATTCATGCAACCATATATATTTTAAGAATATATATGGTTGAAATATATTTTCATTAGCTAATACCAGTTGGATTGCATGAGTATGGGTTCGGGGGTGAGGAAGAAAAGGTTAGCGAACAGTGAGAAGTGGAGAAAAAAAAGAGAGAAATCGTGCTTGTGTCACTGAATGTGACATATGGGGAGGTGGGAGAAGAGAAAAATATTAAACTCATATGTCTAACTCTCATGTTGTTGTTATTATTATTTTATTATTATTATTCGGAAGGAAGAAAGTACTAGATCTGTTGGTCAATGTACTAGAACACTAAAAATTTATAAAAAGTACTAGATGTGGTCACCCTTATTCAGACAGGCAAGCACTACCGTAGCGCTACATGTGCTAGCCTAGCGTGCCGTATTTGGTTTAATAAATTAAAACAACATAAAACATAACTTAAGTAATTTTAATTGGCACGAATAATTAAAACAAATATTTGACATATCAGTGGGTTTATAAATTCTTGCATTAACCATGATAATCCAAGACGAATGTAAAGAAGGATTATCGCATATGATTTCTAAAGTTCAAACATTAAAGTATTAAATTTTTCAGCATTGTATGTACTATTTTCAATTGTAAAATATCCTTGACTTAATGTAAAGTGTCCTTAATTTATTGCAAATGCTATATTTAGGGTTTTTAGTTTCTAATTTAATAAATAACATTTCATTTTGCATTATTCAAAAATAGATTGTTTAATAACAAAAAGAGCCGTATGCGGCTCCGGAGCCGCAGGTTGCCGACCCCTGGGTTAGATGTTAATAAGACTGTGGGAATGGATGACATATTACCACATATTCTTAAGGAAACTTTAATGAATACCTTCAATAGTGCCCTCCTAGCGGGCTAATTGGGTTGTCTTGGCCGTTGGGCTGAAGTTCTCATGATGTAAGTCTCTCAAATTTGGGGTAGTCTCATGCACCCAAATCTGTTGAGGTTTGGAACGTTTTTTAGAACTGCTGATGATTCCATAAATAATCTTTCATACTTGAACTTGCTGCAGTGTATTATTTTAGTTTTCTTCCAACGAATTCTATGGCAGGTATCTATGGCATGGTCTGCAAGCCCAGAGTGGCTGTACTGGTGGAACCGGATGTAGTCTTTGTGTTCTGAAATCCTGATATTCGCTGTCCTGCCTGTTTGGTCAAAGTTGAACAGTTTGCAGCTGCAAGGGACCTGGTATACATGAGGTAGGTCTAGTGGAAGTGGTTGGTCTTTGATAGAGCAGATAAGGAATGCCAACTTTTTATATGGTCTATAACAAAAAGTCAGGTCATATTTTTTGAGGATATTGGTTATTTTCTCAGAGGTGCCCGGGATGTAGGGGATGGTGATAGATTTAGTGATCTTTATTGTGAAAGGGGGGAGGGGGGGATGTGGTTTACTGGTTTTAGTATTTTTTGGGGGTTGTAGCCATTGGCTAAGAAAGTGTTAAGGATGTGGTTTAGTTCAGTGGTTATGGCATCGTCATCTGAGCAGATTAATTTTGCCCTGTTATATAGTGTTTTAATAACCCCATGTTGTTGTGAGGGGGGGGGGGGGGAGGATTGCTGGTGAATGTATCTTCCTGTATGGGTGGGTTTTCTATAAACAGAGAAAACTAAAGATTCATCAGGCTGGTGAGCAATTAGAGTGTCTAGGAAGGGGAGGGTGTTGTTTTCCTCTTTTTTCAAGGTGAACTCGACTCTGGGGTGTTGGTTGTTTAAGTGTGTGTTAGAAAGGAGTGGAGTATATCTGAGCCATGTGGCCAAATAGCGAACACATCATCGAAATACCGAAGCCAAATAGTGGGTTTTTGTGGGGCAGAGTTTAAGGTTTTCTCTTCAAAGGTCTCTCCATAAAAAAGTTGGCCAAGGGTGGGGAAAGTGGGGAATCCATGGATGTTCCCTCTATCTGTTTGTAGAATTTTCCTTCCCAAACGAAATAGCCTGAGTTCATTGTGAACTGAAATAGGGCTGAGATATCAGGCGGAAATTTGGCTTGGATGAGCTCTAGGGTTTCCTTGAGTGGGACATTTGTGAATAGGGAGGAGATGTCAAAACTGACCATTATATCAGTATGTTGGAGTGAGAGGTTTTCTATACTGGCTTTGAAGTGGGCTGAGTTTTATGTGTGTGATGGTGTGTTACCAGTATTGTGTGTGAGCGCTTTGGCTAATTTATATGTGGGGGGAATCAATGCCATCCACTATGGGACATAATGTCACATTTTGTTTATGTATTTTTGGAAGTCCATATAATCGGGGGGGTCATGAGTTAAAAGGTTTTAGTTTGTTAGTAACTTCCACAGGCCAAGAAGTGACCTTCTTAAGGAGTCTGTAGAGGGTTCTAATCTGAGAGCTGGTAGGATTATATTCAATAGGGAGGTAAGTACTACGGTCTAATAATAAAGCATTAAGCTTACCTGTGTAGTCCTTTTGGTTGAAAACCACTGTGGCGTTTCCCTTATCTGCTTTGGTTATTACTATTTTTTTGTTTTTCTTCATTTCTAGTAGAGCTGCATATTCGTCTTTGGATACGTTGGTTGTTGGAGGTCTTGCTTTGGTGAGAACACTGGCTACATCCAGTCTGATGTTGTTGGCGATATGGTTAAGAAGGTTGTGAATCCCACATTCTATTTGAATCATTATTTCTTCGGCAGCTATTCTTTTAGGAGCTAGGGCGAAATTGTTGCCACGTGAAAGTGTGGTGAGTGCTTCAGTCTTCAACACTATGGTAGAGAGGTTGACTACCGTGTTCAGTGGTTGTTGTGGTACAGAAGTAGAATTCTTTATCAAGTTATCATATTTTTTCATGTGCCGACTACATATTTTTTTGAATTCTTTTGTTGCCGAAGCGCATAGAAGCATGGATGATGTGTTCGCTATTTGGCCACATGGCTCAGATACACTCCACTCCTTCCTAACACACTTAAACAACCAACACCCCAGAGTCGAGTTCACCTTGGAAAAAGAGAAAAACAACACCCTCCCCTTCCTAGACACTCTAATCACCCGCCAGCCTGATCGATCTTTCGTTTTCTCTGTTTATAGAAAACCCACCCATGCAGGCAGATGCATTCACCAACAATTCCCCCCACACACAACGATATGGGGTTATTAAAACACTATATAACAGAGCAAAATTAATCTGCTCAGATGACGATACCGTAACCACTGAAGTAAACCACATCCTTAAAACTTTCTTAGCCAATGGCTACAACCACCAAAAAATACTAAAACCTGTAAATCACAACCCCCCTCTCCCCTCCCCTTCACAAGAAAGATTACACTAAATCTATCACGATCCCCTACATGTGGGGCACCTCTGAGAAAATAACCAATATCCTCAAAAAATATGACCTGACTTCTTGTTATAGACCATATAAAATGTTGGCATCCCTTATCCGCTCTATCAAAGACCAACCACTTCCCCTACCTGGTATACACCAAGTATGGGAAGCGGCTGGTGTATACCAGGCCCCTTGCAGCTGTAAATTGTCCTACTTTGGCCAAACAGGCAGGACAGCGAATATCAAGATTTCAGAACACAAAGACTACATCCGGTTCCACCAGTACAGCCACTCTGGGCTTGCAGACCATCCCATAGATACCCGCCATAGAATTCGTTGAAGAAAACTAAAATAATACACTGCAGCAAGTTCAAGTACGAAAGATTATTCATGGAATAATCAGCATCTCTAAAAAAAAGCGTTCCAAACCTCAACAAATTTGGGTGCATGAGACTACCCCAAATTTGGGAGACTTACATCATGAGAACTTCAGCCCAACGGCCAAGACAACCCAATTAGCCCTCTAGGGGCACCATTAGGACTTTAGGAACAATATTAGTTTCGTGCCTTCTTCCTCATTTGCTTTTGTTTGTGCCTGCGTACACATACCATATTTGTATGTTCCTCAAGATGGCAATGTGTCGTTGCCGAAATATTGAAGGTATTTATTAAAGTTTCCTTTAATTAATATCCGTTTTATGCGTTGTAAATTGCTTAAGTTATTTATCAGATATGTTGACAACGTATAAGTCTTGCTACAAGAATTACTATCATCCATGGATATCATCCATTCCATCGCCCGGAAGGCCCGCCAATACGACAAAATGAGGTTGAAGATATTGAGACAACTAAATCGTCTGTCCTTCCTAAAACGCTGCCAGGATAACAAGGTATTCCAAAATTGTTAAATTTAAGCACCGTTTTACTTCACAGAAAGCTCTCCATATTTATAACCGCACGAGCTTCGCCCTACTATGAGAACAAATTACTGCGACATGTGTTTCTCCTTGTCGACGAAAACAAAACCTTACGGGCGCTAGAGGAAGAGCTTTCAGATACACTCAGCCTTGACCTTTGGACGATTCTTTATGACATCTCATGCGCTTTGGCAACAAAAGAATTCGAAAAAATACATAGTTGGCACATGAAAAAATATAACTTGATAAAGAATTCTACTACCATACCACAACAACCACTCAACATGGTAGTCAACCTCTCTTCCGTAGTTTTGAAGCCTGAAGCACTCATCGCACTTTCACGTGATCACAATTTCGTCCTAGCTCCTAAAAGAATAGCTGCCGAGGAAATAATGATCGAAGTAGAACGTGGGATTCGCAACTTTCCTAACCATATCACGTCAGACTGGATATAGCTGGTGTTCTCACTGAAGCAAAACTTCCAAAAACCAACTTATCCAAAGACGAATATGCAGCTCTACTAGAAATGAAGAAAAACAAAAAAAATAGTAATCACCAAAGGGGATAAGGGAAATGTCACAGTGGTTCTCAACCAAAAGGACTACACAGGTAAGCTTAATGCTTTATTATTAGACCGTACTACCTACCTCCCTATTGAATATAATCCTACCAGCTCTCAGATTAGAACCCTCTACAGACTCCTTAAGAAGGTCACTTCTTGGCCTGTGGAAGCTACTAACAAAGTAAAACCTTTTAACTCATGACCCCCCCCGATTATATGGACTTCCAAAAATACATAAACAAAATGTGACATTATGTCCCATAGTGGATGGCATTGATTTCCCCCACATATAAATTAGCCAAGCATTTAGCCAAAGCACTCACACACTATACTGGCAACACACCATCACACATAAAAAACTCAGCCCACTTCAAAGCCAGTATAGAAACCTCTCACTCCAACACACCGACATAATGGTCAGTTTTGCCATCTCCTCCCTATTCACAAATGTCCCACTCAAGGAAACCCTAGAGCTCATCCAAGCCAAATTTCTGCCCGATACCTCAGCCCTATTTCAGTTTACAATGAACTCAGGCAATTTCGTTTGGCAAGGAAAATTCTACAGACAGATAAAGGGGACATCCATGGGTTCTCTGCTTTTCCCACCCTTTGCCAACTTCTTTATGGAGAGACCTTTGAAGAGAAAGTCTTAAACTCGCCCCACAAAAACCCACTATTTGGCTTCGGTACGTGGATGATGTGTTCCCTATTTGGCCACATGGCTCAGATACACTCCACTCCTTCCTAACACACTTAAACAACCAACACCTTCCCCTTCCTAAACACTCTAATCACTCGCCAGCCTGATGGATCTTTGGTTTTTTCTGTTTATAGAAAACTCACCCATACAGGCAGATACATTCAGCAATCCCCCCCCCCCCTCACAACAATATGGGGTTATTAAAACACTATATAACAGGGCAAAATTAATCTGCTCAGATGACGATGCCATAACCACTGAACTAAACCACATCCTTAACACTTTCTTAGCCAATGGCTACAACCCCCAAAAAATACTAAAACCAGTAAACCACAACCCCCCCCTCTCCCCTCCCCTTCACAAGAAAGATTACACTAAATCTTTATATGTGCCCCACATGTAGGGCATATCCCCCATATGCCCTACATGTGGGGCACCTCTGAGAAAATAACCAATATCCTCAAAAAATATGACCTGACTTCTTGTTATAGACCATATAAAAAGTTGGCATCTCTTATCTGCTCTATTAAAGACCTACCTGGTGTATACCAGGTCCCTTGCAGCTGTAATTGGCCTACTTTGGCCAAACAGGCAGGACAGCGAATATCAGGATTTCAGAACACAAAGACTACATCCGGTTCCACCAGTACAGCCACTCTGGGATTGCAGACCATCCCATAGATAACCGCCATAGAATTCATTGGAAGAAAACTAAAATAATACACTGCAGCAAGTTCAAGTATGAAAGATTATTTATGGAATCATCAGCAGCTCTAAAAAACGTTCCAAATGTCAACAAATTTGGGTGCATAAGACTATCCCAAATTTGAAAGACTTACATCATGAGAACTTCGGCCCAACGACCGAGACAACCCAATTAGTGCTCTAGGGGGAACCATTAGGACTTTAGGAACAATATTAGTTTCTTGCCTTCTTCCTCATTTGCTTTTGTTAGTGCCTGCATGCACATACCATATTTGTATGTTCCTGAAGATGGTAACGTGACGTTGCCGAAATATTGAAGGTATTCATTAAAGTTTCCTTTAATTGATATCCGTGTTATGCATTGTAAATTCCTTAAGTTATTTACCAGTTATGTATGACCAATGTATAAGCCTTGCTACAAGAATATTCTTAAGGAATGTGGACATCTTGCATTGGGTAGGGTTCCTGAGGAGTGGAAAGAAGGCAAAATAGTACCCAAGCATGATTCTAGGATAGAGGTTTCCAATTATAGACCAGTCTGTATAACTACAGTTGTGGTTAAGGTGTTGGAGAGATTGGTTAGGAATAGAATACAAGATTGGGTTGGTGGACACAGCATTCTTTATGGTGGTCAGCATGGATTTGTAAAGGGTAGCACAGCGCTGTTTTAGTAATTTACTTGCATTTTATATTAGGGTAATGAGGGTGTTACATAAAGGAGAATCATATACAGTGATATTCTTGGATTTTACAAACGTGTTTGATAGATTGCCACCTGATAAGTTGATGTATAAGCTGCAGAGGATGGGAATAGATGGTATATCGGTTAGATGGATCGAAGATTGGCTCTCTGAACGATACCAGTAAGTTGTGAATGATGGGGCAGTGTCTCAAAAATGGAGGGTAACCAGTGGCATGCCCCAGTTCTGTTCTTGGGTCCCTGCTGTTTAACTTTTTTTTTTTTGTAAATGGTATATCATAGGGACTGACTGGAGATCTTCAGTTGTTTGCTGATAATGCAAAGTTGGGGAGATTTATAAGTAGCACTACTGATGTTAATTCTCTTCAGGAAGATTTGAATAGACTTTTTACCTGGACAAAGGGGTGGGGTTCTAGTTTTAATATCAATAAGTGCAAGGTGTTGCATTTTGGAGCACATTGACAGTAGACTGAAGTTTAAAGGGCATATTGCAAGTGTTGCAAAGGCTACACATCGTAGTGCTGCTATGACGAGAAGTGCTCTAACATGTAGGGATAAGGAAGTTGTTGTGCCACTGTATAAAGCACTGGTTAGATCACACCTGGGCTATCATGCTCATATTTGGTCACCTGGTTTTCAGTGTGATGTGGAAACATTAGAGAGAATCCAGAGACTAGTTACTAAGACAATATCAGGACTTTGGAATGCTGGCTATGGAGAGAGGTTGAAGAAATGTGGATTTCAGAGTTTTTGGTGGATAGGAAGAGAAGAATTGATATGACAGAGACATTTAAGTTAGTGAGAGGATGTTATCGGATTAATCCAGATGGGGTTATAAAAAAGAGCAGAAGGCGAGAGGAGAAAAACCAGAGGCCATCCCTGGAAATTATGTCAGAATGTTGGTGAAGAGTGGTGTGAGGAGTTGGTATTTTGCATGGAGAATTGTCAGTGAATGGAATGCGTTACCAGAATGTGTTGTTAAAGGAGTGTTAAGGATTTTAAGATTTGGTATGATAAATGTGTTGTCAGTTGAATGAATCTGCCCACGATGAGTCTGCTGACTCCAATAATATATACGTTGTCAGCCGTTATTGATCCATTATTGGATAAAGGGCTTTCCAAGAGCATCTTTTGCTTACACATGCCAATTTCATCTATCTAGTCTCATTTTGATCATTGTCATGGTTAATTTACTTCCCATGATATTCAGTCAAGTACTTCTCCCATCTTTGGTCTTGTCTTCAAGCAATATGCCCAACCCATTTCCGGAACTTCAAATATTTCACTCTTTATGTTATGTCAAAGATTTTAGTTTGATTTCTTTTCTGATCCAGTCTTGTGACACTGAGCAGAAATAGTTCCATGCTAAATTGTGTTGCTTTTAGTTTTTGAGTTTCGTTTATATTTGATGTCTATGTTTATGTTTATTGAGCTCATCATGTCATCTACACCGTTTGTTTTATTTCCAGTTTTTTATTTTACTGGATTAGGAGTTCCTCAAAATTAAGTTGTGGTTTTGCTAAAAAAAAAAAAAAATACAAGTTAATTATAATAAATGATTAATACCAACCTCTTATAACTTATAAAAACTTATATTCAACAAATCTTCACTTTGATGGAGATACATAAATGACATATTTATCATCTGGAAATATAGTGTTGCTGAATTACATCATCATTTTTCTCTCGTCCATCAGCTTCTTCCACCAAAAAGTTACATTGTTATAAGTTCAAAGATGAGTACACTACAGTTGAAGAAGTATGAAATATCTGCTAGCCAAATATCACAATAAAAGAGAAGCACCACATTTGAGGAGTTCAAAAATTTCAAGGCAAGTAACATCATTCTCAAATGCCAACCTCATTCTGCATCAAGTTGAAGATGATCTGGCCAAACAATTATAGATTATGGATGAAACTTGGTACTTCAGGAGAAATTATCTTCTTCATCTCTAAGATATTATTGTTGTTTTCAAGCTCTTCTCTTCTCTCCTACTAATATACATATAATCAGTGGTGAGCTATGGAAATTTTAACAAAGGGCTCGCATCATCGAGCAAAAAGAAGCCATATTTCACACAAAAACTTTTATTAATACAGCTTGTGTATAAATACCAATCAAAAAGTATGAGGGGACAGTCAACCTGTAAAGCCTATCATTTTTAAACAAATATTTCACGATTTAAACATGAAATATTTGCACACAATCATCTGTGTTTAATTTATCTTAACATAAGAAAAACATTTTTTAACTATCAAAATATAATAAGAATAAAATCTTTTATAATCGCACATATGAAATAGTCTGCATTTTTTATAAACAAAATAAATTTCTTTTGTTTGCGATAGAAGTTTTTATGACAAACAATCTATAAATAATAAATAAATATTATCTAAACACAGTAATATTGAGATACGTTAGATTTCTCTTTTGTTTTTATACTTCAAGCGATAATCAACAGTACCAAGCAAGGGGCATTATTTTATAGTCCTATTTATTTATATGCGATTACCAAAAGTGAATGCTTATTTGTAAAATGGTAGTAACAGTAAGTATAATATTTTATTTAATAAAATCACTTTGTTAGGTTACTGTATGAGTTTTTCGCTTAATATATTTCAAAAAATTATGTTTTTTTTTTCTTTTTTTTTTTTTTTTGAAAAAATAAAAAAGTAAACAAGAAGAACAAGGGGCTAGGGCGAGTCCCCTATAGCTCACCACTGCATATAATACATGTATATTTGAGTCTGCTGTTCCCATCTAAGAGTTGTTTGTCTTTGATTCTTTTCAAAACAGTAGTATACTTTAGTAAAATTATGCTTTATTCTTATTAATCAGTATTCTAGTAAGGGAAATGTTAAGCTTCTCCTCAGTAGGTACATTGGTGGTGGTGACTGACCACACCTCTTGCAAATAAAGTGCCCTTGGTAATAACAAAATTTTTTAGTCTGGAGATAGCATCCTCTTAAGTCAGTGTTTTTCAAACTTCAGATACCCATGTACCCCTTCTTAAATTTTCATTATTACCAAGTACCCCGTTATCAAAATAATAACAATAATACATAAATAAAAAATGTATATTTCATTAAATGTCTATTTTATTTGAATTTAGATGTACATGTAAACAAAAAAAAAATACGATTTATTTTTAATAGAACAAAATTAATAAAGATACTATAAGTTTTTACTTAATTTAAATAATTTATCATCAATGAGCAGAATGAAACTGCTTATAGTTGGATAAAATTGCATCATAATTTGGCTCTATAGTTGTTAATTTCAATCTCAGATGCAGTTCGGCATCTATAACACAGTTCCTCTTCTTTGTCTTAACATCTACAAGGGCTGAAAATCCAACTTTGCACAGATATGAATTTGGTAATGGAAAAATGTACCTTAGAGCTTTATCAGTTAATTCAAGAAATTGATTCTGTATTTGTAGCCAAAATAATGATAATGTATTCTTGTTGTATTTATTTTTTAGGAAACCATCAGAAGCTAGTTCTAAGAGTTGTTCTTCTTCTATTGGCGATAGACCCTTTGGCATAGATTTTGATATTGAAAGGATATGTTATCCACTCAATATTAATTAAAACAAAAGAAATATTAATTAATATTAATATTAATGTCTTTTGAAAAAAATTCTACAGGTTTCTCCTTGTATTCATTATGTTTCGATTCAAAATGGCAATATAAATTAGATGGTTTCATGCTTTCATTTTTTAAAGTTTCATGACAAATGACAATAGGTTCCTCTTTATTTCCTGTCCATGAAAATCCACATTTCAAGTGATTCATATCATACGAAGTTTTATCTTCTTCTTCACAGTTGGTTTTTAGAGATGTCAGATGACACACCATTATCATTTTCATTTCATCCAGATACAATATCAACGTTTTCTTGTTAAATCATTGGTTAAATCCAGTCTTTAACCAAAGATCCATACTTAAGAATTTGAAAGCTAAAAAAATTATAATATTTATTATAGGTATTATAACTTCCGTCATTATTAATTGTTATTTTAACTAACAACAAATTTGTAATATGATCAAATAATGAAGCACATTGATTAATATCTGCTTAACTGTCTTAATTACATCTACTAATGATTCATATAATTACTTTTTTATCAGTTGCTATTGTAACGCTCTTTGCTTTGTTGAGGCTTGCAATGTATGTTCATATACGAAGCTGAACAAAGATTCCCGAGTGATCACCCCCGAATTTGCAAACTATTCAAGCTTTGCAAGCAGTTATCACAATTTGAATAGGAGAATTCATACATGATATATAATTTATTGAGAATATATATGCGGTTAAAATAATTCTTTTTTTCTTAGTAATGATTCCATGCATTAATATGCATAACTGAAAATTGCCACGTACCCCCCCCCCCCCCCGAAGACCTTTCACTTACCCCCAGGGGTACGCGTACCACACTTTGAGAAACAGTGCTCTAAGCGTTTCATTAAATTGTTCCAGCCTCATTTTCACAAGTATAAGGCCATAAGGCTAGAATAGAATAGAATAGCAAAATGCTCTGCTTTGCTAATGTATAATTAAAACCATTGAATTCTGTCCATTATTAAATAACTTAACTTGTTACTGAGAATTTTATTTTGACTTAATTTATTTTCTTTGTTTATCTGTTTATTAAGACAGTTCATTGTTTTGTTTTATTTTTTTAAAATCATTTCTGAGACCTTATCTGAATCTGAATGTATGTGGTCTAACTCTGGTCAGTCATGTCTATTGGTTAATTCTACATGGTGGTCAAACTGGTGTAATACCACCATTCTATTGTAGAGTAGAATTCCTAAATTATATTATAATCCTAATCCCATCCTGGCAGCATTTCAGTGATGGGAATTCATATTAAAAATTAAAGTAAAATAAAATTTTAAATGCCTTTATCTGTTAATCATCATTTATAAAAGCCTGCTTGTAATATATTCTCATAATTTAATCATACTCTGTCACTTTCTGACAGAATATTTGCTGAATTCACAGGAAACTAGGTATTGATAGCATGATAAGATAATAATCATATTTTTAGATGAGACTAGTGAATACTTTTTTTTTTTTTTTTTACCTTGGATGGTAATGAAACTCAGTGTAGATCTCTGATAACTCTAAAAATACTATATTGGCTTTTCATAACAATGAAAAGTCTATATATATAAAGTTAGAGGATGCAACTTACAGACTGTAAAAGTTTGTACAAATATTACTCTTTGTTACCCTGGATGTGACTTCATTTCCCACAGTGTGCTTAATGAGAAATGTATAACATCTTAAACAACACATTTTTTTCCATAAGAACAATATCTTCTATAATGGGATACACTCATGAGACTTTTTGTCATTTGAAAGGATTTCCATTGTCTCCTCCACAGAAGATTTTGAATCTCAAGCACTAAATAAAACATCACACAAATCTGCAATGTAGATGTAGTGGTATGTTGATGTGTCATTTGTGATGACACATCAACATACTTTCCATTACATTATCTCCACTGTTCCAGTGGAGATAATGTAATGGAAAGTGATATTAAATCTGATATCAAAATTGGAGATGTTAATCATAGCTCTTTTAGGAAAGAACTTGACATTGTCAGCATCCAGGAATGCGTTAGCAGAGCTAATCTCAGGTGGTATGGTCACTTAAATAGAATGGGAGAGGAAAGATTAGCAAAACAAGTGTTCTCTGCCAGGTTGGCAGGAAAACGACCCAGAGGAAGACCAAGATATAGGTGGATTGATACGGTACAAAGTGCCTTAGACGATAGAAATATAAGATCTGATAATGTTGGAGTCTTGACAAGTAACAGCTTGATTTGGAGGAAAATTGTAGATAGGAAGTTAGTAATGATGTAATTTTTTCATGTAGTACTGTCATATCCTGTACACCCCTTGAGGGTACATGGCAGGAATTTGATGATGATGATGATGATCTTAGCTCTTTGCTTTATGCAGATGATTTTATACTCCTAAATAAATTCAGGACAAGTCTACAGGATTCTGTGACCAAATTGAATAACTGCTGTAATAAATTTGGTATAAAAATCAGCAATAAAAAGGCAAAGACAATGAAAATAGGCAGAAACCTTGAAAACATTAACTGCATCCTGAATGATGAACCTATAGAACGAGTAAAACATTTCAACTATTTAGGCACAATATTTAGTGAAGATGGTAAATTAAATATGGAAATAAACAACAGAATTAGTAAAGCTGGTATGATAGAAGTCAGCTGAATAAATTTTTATGGAATAAGACAGAAATTAGTCAATACACAAAATTAACTGTATATACAAGACAATGTTCAAACTAATTTTAACTTATGGATCTGAGAGATGGTTAGAAATAAAACACTTGATCAAATACTAGAGACCTCTGATATGAGAGTTCTGAGAAAGATTAGTAGAGTGAACAGATGGTATCAATGGCAGTATCACATTAAATAACAGTACATCATCAGTACTAATGATGCACTATTATGAGGATATTAGGAAAGAACTTGCAATTGTTAGCACTCCGGGATGTGCTAGTAGAGCAAATCTCAGGTGGTATGGTCACTTAAACAGAGAAAGGATTAGCAAAACAATGTTCTTTGCCAGGTTGACAGAAAAAAGACCCAGAGGAAGACCAAAATATAGGTAGATTGATAGATAATTTAATATTATGTAAAATTGTAGAATAAAATATTAAAAATTGAAAATAAAACTTGAAGTCAAAATGTGCAAAAAACAATGGATTAAAAGGGTGAATGAATTTGGAATGTGGAAATGGACATAATAAATAAATAAAAATAAAACTATTATTACAATGATAAATAAAAATATAGTAAATCTAATCTTTAAAGATACCTATGACAACTATAAACAACAAATTACATGATAACTACAATAATTAACTTTAATGAAATGAAAGTACAGATATTTGGTACAGAAAATAACAGTACACCATCAGTGCACAGAAACAAGCAAATTGAAGAAACAGGAATACAAGGTACATACAACATTCAGTTTACCAATTAAAAATGATAGCCACATGCTGGAAGTGAATATATTAATAAATAATATTAAAACTATTTTTGAGGTTTACATAAAATGAGAATCTCCCAAACTTTTGGGAGAGAAAGACAGTTGTTCTGATTCAGATTCGACCGATAAGGGCTTAAAAAAGGGCTTCACAACTTTCTTCTATGGAGAAGACAAGCTTCATCCAGGATACTGTGTTTTGTGTCACTATTATGCTGTGCCAGACCAGACACGATGTTCAGTGTAATATTGATGTTAAATACTTGAAACCTAAAAAGTTTGGTCTGGCCCAGCATAATATTGACACTAAACACAGTATCCTGTGGGATGAAGCTCGTCTTCTCCATAGAAGCAGTTTTAAATATGAATGCCTTTTCAAAGAAAGTTGCGAAGCCCTTTTACATTGACTAAATCTAAATCGTAACAATTGTATCTCTCCCAAACTTTTGGAAGATTCTCATTTTATGTAAACATCAAAAATAGTTTTAATATTATTTATTAATATATTAATTTCTAGCATGTGATAACCATTTTTAATTGGTAAACCGATTGTTGTATGTACCTTGTATTCCCGTTTCTTTGATTTGCTTGTTTCTACACACTGATGATGTACTGTTATTTCAGTACGAAATATCTGTACTTTTTATTATTATTATTATTATTTAAGCCTCCAAGGAGTCAAAAGACTCATTGCGGGAGATCCTTCCTAGGAAATACAGTCTATAAAGACTCAACATGGGAGGTCCCAACTTGGAAACACATACCACTCCTTAAACTCATTCACCGTTATCGCTCTCACCATTCTATAAGGCAATGCATTCCATGGTTCAACCACCCTCCATGCAAAGAAACCACTCCTCACCTTATTGCTCACAGTTTCCTTTCGTAACTTCCAGGGATGGCCCCTTGTCATCACTCCTTCCCGCTGTTCAACCAAGCGAAAAAACTCCCCAGTGTCAACCCTGTAACCACCTCTCAACAGTTAAAAAGTCTCAATCATATCACCTCTCCTTCTTCTATCCACCAAACTCTATGGTCCACATTCCCTCAGTCGATCCTCATAACTAACATTGTACAATCCTGAAACTGTCTCTGTTATCTGCCTCTGTACCCTTTCCACAGTTAATTTATCCCCTTCAAATCCTGGGGACCAAATCTGAGAACAATAGTCTAAGTGTGGTCTAATCAGGGTCTTATACAACAGAATGATAACTCTTTTATCTCTGCAGGTCAGCATCCTTCTCATTATTGCAGCAATCCTTTGTGTTACCTTCACCACCTTTGCAATCCGTCCCTTGAATTTCAGGTGTCCATCAATCATCAACCCCAGATCTCTTGTCTCCCCTACTTCCTCCAGTATATCTCCTCCAGTAGAGTATGCAGCGTCCCATTGATGTGTCCCAAACCTCAATACCTCACATTTTGCTGCATTAAACCGACAACCCCATTCATTTGCTCATCTGTCTAGTTTATTTAAATCCTCTTGCAGGGATACCACATCTGCACTATTACTAATAACCCTTCCCAGCTTCACATCATCCACAAACAACTGAACACTCAACCCTGAATATAGGTCCGAGTACTGAGCCTGTGGGACCCCACTTGTAATCCTCTGCCTCCTTGAAACTGCCCCACCATACACAACTCTCCGATACTATCAGTCAGCCAATCCTGAATACATTTGACTAACCCGACATTTAAACCCATGTGCTGCAACTTAAATATCAGCCTATTATGTGGCAATCTGTCAAATGCATTCGCTAAATCCCAGAAAATGACAATATATGTCTTTCCCTCATCTACTGCTCTTGTAACTTTATTATAAAAGGCTAGCATATTACTAAAACAAGAGCACCCCCCCCTCACAAATCCATGTTACTCTCACAGATAACATTACCCTCATCTGCCCAATGTTGTATACTGTCCCTAACTGATGTCTCCAAATTCTTAACTATTGATGACACACAAACTGGCTTATAATTAGACACTTCTAGTTTACTACCGCCCTTATGCAATGGCACTATCTTACTTTCCTTCCATTCTCTAGGCACCTTTCCTGTAGCCAGACTTCATTGAAAAGCAGATCAACAGAGCTCTTGGTTCCTTAGCACATTCTCTCAAAACTCGTGGTGAAATACCATCCAGTCCCACAGCTTTACTGACATCCAGAGTACTCTGTATTTGGAACACATTCTCCTCCTGCACCTCGAACCTACCTTATCCCACTAATATTAAAATTTACTCCTCCAGGATGAAATATACTAATAAAGTGTTCATTGAACAATTCCACCATGTCCTCTGCATCAGTCACTCTATTCCCATTTTTATCCCACAATGTCATTTTTTCACAATCATTTCTCCTCCTACTGGCCACATAGCTAAAAAAAATTCCCTAGGATTTTCTTTGGATCTTAGGGCCAATCTATTCTCATATTCCAGTTTCGCCTTCCTTACCACACTAGTCACTCTTCTGGCCTGTGTCTTATATTCTTCATGCATCTTCTCTTCACCTGTCTCCTTATATCTCTTCCATAGCCTCTTTTTTGCATACAGTTCCTGTTTAATATTGTTTGTCATCCACATTACACCAAATTGTGTCCTCTTCTTCACTTGTGGAGTGCGGCTTACTATTGCTGCTAACAAATATTCCTTCACAATTTCCCAAGCACTAATGATTTCCTGGCCTTCCAATTCCTCCCTCCATGAAACTTCTCCAAGTTGATGTCTAAGACTATTATAATCACCTGCCTTATAAATCCACATACGTTCCCGTCTCCTTGATGCATGTGTATTCATCTTCCAAGTCAAAACCACATGGTCACTCTCTCCAGCTAGTGGGAGAGATGTCATCTCAGTTATTATCAACTCATCTGATGCTATAACCAAATCCAAAACTCTTGAACCTCTTGTTCCCTGTATTACATGTTGCCTAAGATATTTGTCCCTCAAGAATTCTAGAAATTCCATTCCCTTATTGTTACATGCATCTTCCTCTCCCCAATTTATAGTGCTGTAGTTAAAATCTCCTATAACAATCATTCTTCTTGAACTTGCCAGGCTGAACTGTCTAAACATCTCCTGGTCCCCGCCCTCTGTGCTCCATGGTTTGTAGCAACACCCCACTAAATATCCCATCTTGCCTATCTCTGCCTCACACCATATACTTTCAAAATCATTAGTGTCACTGCCTTCCAAAGCGTCCACTCTTAGAGGACATAAGTCGTCACTTATCATAAGCAGTACTCCACCACCACCACACTTTCCCTTTCTATCCTGCCAAAAAATGCTGTACCCTGCTACTTCTGTTCCTGTTATTATATCCTCTTCTGTTAACCACGTCTCAGTGATCCCAATAATCTTTCGCCAGGCTGATGCTATCAGTTCCACCAATTCCTCTTCTTTATTCTGGATACTCCTGTATAAAAAGTATGAAGTGGCATAAAAAATGCCACTATTTTTATACCGAGCATTATCCCCCTCTAGACTCCACTGTGCTCACTGCTACCTAATGGTGTCCTCCTTCTCCCAAGTACCCTTTCCCACAAGAGGCCACCCCTGCTACCAACTTGAGCATTCTTGTTTCCCTGCATTGACACAGTGACTCATTCAGAACAACAATCTCTCCATATGCCTACGTCCTTCCTCATTTAAATGCAAGCGGTCTCTCGTATACAATTCCTTTCTGTCCTCAAACGCTGTCCAAGCTCCACATATTCCAATCCTCTCTTCTGACACATTCTAGCTATTATGTTATTCAATATTACTGCTCTTCTGCTCAGCTCATCACAATCAAACCTAGGCAACACACACACTATCTTTCCTCTCTGCATCTTCTTTTGTACTACCTCAAGCAAGAATCTCATATCTCTCGCTGCCCAATTTACATTATCTGTCAAGTTATTTGTTCCTACCATCACAATCATTTCATCCACCCTTTCATCCTCTTAATTGCCATAGTCACACTGTCTATTGTTCCTCCAGGCAAACACTCCTCACACAGCCTATCTTGCACACCACGGATCATTGAGTCACTGTACATTACACCTCTTATCATTCCCTCTCATCTACTGTTTCCATTCTCTCTTCTATCATTCCCACTCTCTCTCTCATTCCCTCTCTTCCACTTATCCTATTCATCCTATTCTCTCCTCTTCCATCATTCACATAACTCTCTCTTTTACTGTTCCCATTTTCTCCTCTTCTATCATTCCCATATCTCTGTCTCTCATTCCCTCTCTTCTACTGTTCCCATTTTCTCCTCTTCTATCATTCCCATACCTCTCTCATTTCCTGTCTTCTACTATTTCTATACTCTCATTCTCAAACCCCTCTCTCATTCCTTTTCTCCTACTGCTTCTATACTCTCCTCTTCTATCATTCCCAAACCTCTCTCTCATTCCCTCTCTCTCCTCTTCTATCATTCCCAAAACTTTCTCTCACTCCTACTCTGAGTCGCCTTGCATGCATCTCTTCCATTCTTCTAATCTCATCTTTCATACTTCTCATCTCATTCGCAAGATATTCACCTCTTCTTTCGGCTCATCTATCCTTTTCTGCAAGTTAGTCACTCTTACTCGCCATTCTTTTACCCAATCAAAACCATCTCCGTAAACTTCACAGCATTCGAGCTTTCCACACTCCCAACTCTTATTGTCCAATTCATACTTCGCTCATCATTCTCTCCTATCACACTACTTGTCTCCCGACATTCATTTCCTGTCCCTGAAGCAACTAGGTCAGTTATCGATATATCCAATTCATTAATTTCCTCCCACTATCTGTATTTTGCACATATATGCACTCAACCCGTACATATCCAACTCCCGGGAAGCATACATGCCACAATCACTGCATGCCACAAAAGTCCTTTATTATATTACATATAATAGAGTTCTTAAATGGCAGAGGACTCGGTGACATGCCATTTGTGATTGCAGTTGCGTCTGCCATCATTCCTTACTGCCAAGTATGTAACTACTAAACTGATCGCCAAAAAATATATATGAACACTGTATCACAGATATATATATAAATAAATAAACGCTAAATATAAACATATATATATAAATATAATGCTATAATCAACTATACTAGATAGCGAAAACTTATCTTCTCTTCCACCACAATGCTTCCGACTGTGACCTGGCTTTCTCGGTAACCCAACGAAACTCCAAAAGCAGAACCACTAAATAACACTTGTGTTACTGAGAAAAAAATGCAGCACAATTCACAAAAGAATTCACACTATACACCGTTTAAAAAACACTTTTCCCTACCACTGCTCAAATCACCTGCCACGTGCTTCAGCGACCCAAGCACCCTTTCATTAAAGTTAATTAGATCTCATCAGAGGATGTAATTGTTAGAGGGGTTTCACATTTTCCTCCAGTTGGTGAAAGTGATCATGAAGTAATCACCTGTGTTGTGGCTAGTCATATGCAGGCTTTTGCAAGGAAAAGATATACGTGGAATTATAAGGCTGGTGATTATGACAAGCTTAAGAGACAACTTCGAGCTATAACATGGAACGAGGAGTTGAGTGGTAAGGAAATAAATGCTGCATGGGAACTTACAAAGAAATACATAACAGCATCAATGTAAATGTACGAATGTATCCCAAAGGCCAAAAGGCTGAATAAGGTTGGTGTAAAATGAATGAATGTGGAGCTTAAGCATGAAATCTGGAAAAAGAAAATACTTTGGAGGAAGTACAAGATGAATAATGGTAATCAGTCACATGAAGAATACAAAGAACAAGCCAGGAGAGTGACTCAGTTAGTAAGGAAAACAAAAGTAAAGTATGAGCAGAAATTGGCAAATTCAGGCTAAGAAAAACCATAGAGAGTTTTTTAGATATGTGGCAAGTAGAAGGAAGAATGATCATGGAAAGATGAAGTTAAGGGATGAAAGTGGTAGAATGGTAACTGCTGCAGAAGACATTGTTGAGGTATTCAGTGATCAATTTATATGTGTGTTTCATCCTGATCAGGGTGGAATCATGCAGAATTTGAGTGTTGAGGACATAGGAGAGGATAGCTTAATTGTGAGTGAGCAGGAGGTATTTGAGGAAATAAATAACCTTGATATTAATAAGGCGATAGGATTTGATGAAATATCACCATGCATCTTAAGAGAATGTTCCAGGGAACTGGCAGTAGCATTGGCATGCCTGTTTAACAAGAGTTTTGCAATAGCACATGTTCCAAGGGAGTGGAAGGAGGGTAAAATTGTTCCACTGCATAAAGGTGGTGATAAGGCTGTAGCTTCAAATTATAGACCGGTCTGTATATCTGGAGTTGTGATGAAGGTCCTGGAGAGATTGGTGAGAAGTAGGATACAGAAATGGGTTGATAACAACAGTATTCTCTGTGGTTATCAGCATGGGTTTGTTAAGGGGAGATCATGTTTCACTAACTTACTTATGTACTATAGCAAAGTGACAAATACCTTGGACAGAAGAGATGCATATACAGTGGTGTACTTGGATTTTGCAAGGGCTTTTGATAGGCTACCACATGACAAGCTCTTAATTAAATTGAAAGAGATGGGATTGGATAACAGACTTCTGTGTTGGATCAGGTGGCTGTCAGATTAGGTATCAGAAAGTTGTATATGGGGATGCAGTATCTCGAAAGAGAAAGGTCACCAGTGGTGTTTCACAGGGGTCAGTTTTGGGGCCATTGTTGTTCAATTTGTATGTTAATGATATTGGGTTGGGTTTAACTAGTGATATCCAGCTGTTTGCAGATGATGCAAAACTGGGGAGAGCAATGCACAGTCAGGCTGATGTTAATGCCTTACAAGAGGATTTGAATAGATTGCATGAATGGGCAGGTAAGTGTAACTGTCAGTTAAATGTTGCCAAGTGTAAGGTTTTGTGATTTGGTATGCAATGATGGGATGCCAGGTACACACTTGGTGGGAGTGTGTACTTGGCATGATCTAGGTGTGATGGTGGACAAGGACCTGAAATTCTGGGGCCACATTGCACAAGTTGTGAAGACATCACATCGAATAATGGCAATGATGCGAAGAACCCTGACATGCAGAAATAGAGAGGTTATGATTCCGTTGTATAAGGCCTTGATCAGGCCTCATATGGATTATTGTGCACAGATTTGGTCACCGGGTTTTTATGGTGATGAGGATATGTTGGAAAGGGTGCAGAAAAGATTCACAAATGTAGTCAGTGGTCTTTGGAATGTGGAGTATGAGGACAGATTGAGGGAATGTAAATTGCAGAGCCTCGTGAATAGGAGGAAGATGGGGGGGGGGGATTTGATTGAGACATATAAACTGGTCAGGGATTGTTATCAGGTAGATATGGAAGAGATTTTTCATAGAATTGGAGAGGGAAGTAGAACAAGAGGCCATTGCAGGAAACTGTATAAGGAGGGTGTAAGAAGCAGGTTTTTTGCATGGAGGGTGGTTGGTGAGTGGAATGCATTGCCTGAATGTTTGTGGATTGAATCAGTTTAAGACCCGGTTGGATGAGCATTGTATGCAATAGTGAGTACCTCCCACGATGAGTCTCTGACTCCATGGAGGTCAGGTGTTGATAATAATAATTACCGTGATTATCATGTAATTTGTTGTTTAAAAATATAGTGAGATTTACAAGATAAGTAAAATAGGTATAATATAAAACTACAATGGAACCAGAATTGATATGTAAATTGAAGTAAAAATGTAAGTGTGTATCATTTAGAAGTATTGTTAATAAATGTACCCAATATAAAAAAAGTGAGGAGAAATATTGAGTTTTGGAGATCATGAATACTCATTTTCTCTTTTTGGGAGATGTGCAATACTGGTATTAATACTAAATGATACCAGTATAAATGGTATCATTTAGTTGATAAGGAAAGCAATAAGGCATATTCAGCACTGGAGAATTATTTGATCTGTTTGGTTTTTTTTTGGAAGTTTTTAGAGGATATAATAATTTTAGAGAAGTAGTAAAGCCAACTCTGTAATCTGAATATTTAAATATATGTTTCATGGTTTTATATATATATATATATATATATATATATATATATATATGGGAATTGTAAGACTTTGCTGTGGGAAACATTTATTTTATCTTCCATTATTTTTTAAATATGCACAAAAAGATCTTAGCCAATCAGAACACTACAAGCTCACTGTTTCAGACTATATATGTATATATGCCACTAAACTCTTTCCTCATTTCTGAAGACAACCGTACCCAAAATGATCTTTTTTGCTTAAACTCAATATTTCTTCCCCTTTTTTTTTATATATTGGATCCATTTTTAACATCTCTTCTAAATTATACACACTTATATTTATTTTTACTCTGTTTTTAGGTTTCCTATGTCTTTTTTTTTTTAAAGGCATAGGAGATATAGTAATTTAATTCGGGTTCCATGGTACTTTTGTATTATTCCTATTTTAATTTTAGGTGTTCCTATTTTAATTCTTATCTTGTGAATCTTGCTATCTTTTTAATTTTGGTTTCAATGGTAGTTTTATATTATTCATATTTTATCCTTATCTTGTGAATCTTTTTAATTTTGGGTTCATGGTAGTTTTATATTATTCATATTTAATTATTATCTTGTAAATCTCATATTTTTATTTGTCACTGCCACAGCGGTTTTATTTTTATATAGTTATTATTTCCATATTCTGTGGCACTGTTATAATGCCAAATTACTACCAAGGTAGGCCAACAATATTATTATACTATTATTCTCATTAAATACTTTTCTTCCAGTAATTTAAAGCAACCATAGTCCAAAAACAGTTCATTATTGTAGGGAGCTCCATAATGAAAAACACTTGCTTATCACTTATACTTAAAACGATGGAGTTACATGCACAGGTTCAGAAATACCACTAAATCTTTGTCTGTGATTTTTTTAATTATTTATTTTTTTATTTCTAGGATTCGTGTAAGGGATATAAATGAGGCCTTTAAAGAATTAGGTAGAATGTGTATGGTACATTTAAAAGCAGATAAAGCCCAGACAAAATTGAACATACTTCATCAAGCTGTTGATGTGATCACCAGTCTAGAACAACAAGTTAGAGGTAAGAATTATGAAAATTGGCTGTTTGATATATTGAGAGATACCTCTCATATTCTGTAAAAATACATATGAAACAAACAGTTAAAAGAATCCATTAAACCATTTTATTTTCATATTTATCAGCTTAGTGCATCATCTTCACTAGAAAAACAGTAGTTAGAATTTGAAACACACAACCAAAGCAAAACAGAGCTAAGAAGCTAAGAATTGTAGTGTTATGATCTTAGTTATGACCACTGGATTTGTTTTTGATTTCTTTCATATCTTTGTAGGAGAGTAACTCAGAATTTTAAAATGAGCATATAGTTATTGCATATTTAAGCTTCAAGCAGTTTTCATGGCTTTTTCATAGCAGATTACTTGATGAGTGTTTCAATAATTATTAATAACTTGCAGCAGATCTGTATTTTTATTATTATTATTATTATTCTGAGTGTCTTGGCTAATGTTCTTAGATTGCATCAAATTGCAGAAGGTAACACTGCTACTGATACACTGTCTCTTTTGCATAGTCCTGAAAAACATTGATGTATGGTCACCAATATATATATAGTGACCAATTATAGTCACTCTTGTTAAAATTGGATGTTCTCAATCTTTTCTGAAAAGCTTTACTTGTAAAGCTTTTCGGAATAAAATTTTTTCCAGTGCAATATTTTGACTTTCTTTTACTTACTCCTGTTCATGAGGCTAAGAACATGGTCCACAAAATCCAACTTCCATTTTTATAAAATGGATCAACTCAAAGCCCTCCTGTAATTGCACTTCTGAATGATGGCACTTGATCTAAGTGAATAATAAGAATCATTCATCTCAATTCATTTGATAGTGGGGGGGGGGGGGATAAATTACACTTCTGAATTTGCAGTTGTCCATTCTGGGATCCCATTGATTTTAGATATTATTATTTTTCATGAACACCTTGAATACTATTATGATTCTGTGGTTTGCATTTTAATTTAGATTATTGTCTTAATTAACTAAAATTATATCTGTTATTTATGAAATTTAATTTTAAGTATACTTGCAAGTATGCTTCAAATAAGTAAATGGTCTTCATTCTATAATTGATGTTTTTGATTATTCTTAAAATTTGAGCAGAATAAGGGTGTGTTCATTGTAAATATGTCCACTAGCACAAATAGGTTTTCCTAGGATATGTGGTTTTCAAATGGTTATGTTGTCAAAAAAAAAAAAAAAAAGGTAGTTCATTGTCTTTTTCAAGAGTGAATTTAAAGCTGAAATGTTGACTATTAATATGCTTTAGAAAGAAGGTTCCTTTGTGTGAGCCACATTGCAAAGAATCATTTACGGACGGGAGAGCTGAATTACATAATAAAAATATTTGAAACAAAAGATGCTATTTCATTTTTTTACATACTTACCATTTAACTCCAGTATTATTATTATTACACAGTATCCCCATGGAGTCTGGAGACAGATTGCGGGAGACCCAAAGTAACTAACTATATAACTTAGCCAGCCTGCAGCTTGGTTGGCCGAGTGGTTATTGTATCCACTCTCCAGCCAAAAGGCTGTGTGTTCAGATCGCGCCATGGGTATGGATGTGAAAATACTAGTGGTGGTGGTGGTCGGCGGTAGATGGCGTTGGTGTAGATGATGAAGGTAGTTGCAGTTGGTGAAGTAGTGGAGATGGAGAGTTGTAGAGTAGGTACCCTCCCTCGATGAGTCCAAGGACTCCCTGGAGGTGTTATGTAATAATGATAATAATAAACTATTATACACACAAAAACCTATCATACCTCTCCTTAAACTCATTCACCAGTCTATGCAAAAAATCAGGTCTGCACACCACCTACTAATCACACTCTTACACAGTTTAGTTGATATGTGCAAAAGAAGGGGTATGATGGAAACTTTTAAGATATTAAAGGGATTTTATAAAATCAATGTAAGTGAAATTATTCAATATATAACAAATAGTCAGAGAACTAGGGACCATCCGTGGAAGAGTGTGGTTAGTACGGGTGTGCAGACCAGATTTTTTGTGTGGGGAGTAGTGAGTGAGTGGAATGGATTTCCAGAATTGGTTGTGATTTCCCTGACAGTAAAAGGATTCAAGGAGAGGTATGATATGATTTGTGTGTATGATGGTTGATTTGGGTCTCCTGCAGTGAGTCTCCAGACTCCATGGAAATGTCATAAATACTACTAATAATAATATTTTGTACCCTGACGATGGCAGTTTGACTTTGCTGAAATATTGAAATTAAATTTCTTTAGTTAATATTAGTCTTCATTGTAATCTCCATAAAAAAATAGTCATTAATAGCCATATAAGCCTTACCACTAGACTAAAGATATCACTCTAAACAATAATGTAATCTAAACCTTTTCTTATTTCATATTTGTTCTCTCCACGTAAATTTATCTATCACCTGAAGAAAAATTGAATATTTACTTGCATTATTAATTTTGCTCTTTTCTCAAAATTTTACCAAAAAAATTGTGGAATTTCTGGGATTCATGCCCTATTTTGCCATTCAGGTTTCCAATAACAATCACTTTTCCCTTTTTTTTTTTTTTTTGCATCAGCTGCAATCTCTCATCATCATGGTCAAATTCCAGCTATGTACACTGAGGGGGTGGAAACAGCATATTATAATCGTGCTATATGCAAAGGTTACATCATGATATTCTTCTAAATTTTCATTCATAAATCAATGCAGTCTGGGAAGTTTTTCCTCTTCTGTTGTTCACTCCATAAATAGCTCTTGGATTTGCAGTAATTTATGTGCAGCATTTTTTTTCTCTCTCTCTCTCTCTCTCCTTCTAATCCCATATAACCTCCAAGAGCTGTGTCATTAGAAGCAGTAGTTCCTGCTCCAGGTGTTAATGTTTTAAAAACACCATATCACTGGACTGGATGATGGTGGTGATTGCTTATGTTGAGTATATTCCATTGCTTGTCAGTTTCTATAAATAAATAAAAAGTAAAGAACCATTTGAAAAATGTGTATCTGGAAGAGAACAGGCAGTTATTTTATTCCTTTTTCTATTGTGAAGTTTATTTTAGGATGTTAGCTGCTTAAATGCACTAAAAGTGAATCTAGTGTGTCTTTACATGAAGCTATATAGCAAAACATTATGAGAACAAAGCATGATACTTCATGCTTTGTTCTAGTGTGTTTTGTATTCTGATTTGCTGGCCTAGTTGACCAGGTGAATAGCATACCTGCTCTTCAACCATGAATGTTTGTGCAAGTCTTTAAGTTGGAGACTTTGTCAGCCTACCATCCTGCTTAATTGAGGCATGAAGAGGCTGAAAAAAAATATGGCCTTTATTGCAGAGTTTTTGGATTATCTAATATTAGTTTACCAACAGTACTAATTTAAGATGGTTTTACAAAAATTATATTCTTGGTTTCATTCTTTATCCAAGTGTAAGCAACCAAAGTTTGTGCATGAAGTAACTTCATGACATGGCATCTTGTATATAGAGGCTAATGACTTCACATCTAATGCCTTAGTATTGCATAATACAATGCACTTATCCTTACTAACATGTATAATGCATTATGCATTATGGGAAGGGCCACTACCCAGACCAGTTTTGACTCTTATTGAGGTCTCATCAGTGGGAGCCAGACCCAGACGTGATACCAAGGTTGAAGTAATGCAGAGGTCATATTTCCATATACAAGCAGCCAAAAGGTGTCACACCTTATTATTCAAATACTCTGGATTAGAGATAGATGTTGAAAGTTTTTTCACTTAGTTTAACCATGTGGAAAAACTTTCAACATGGTGCTGGGCATGGCACTAAATGGTTTGTAAATTTCATCACTTAGTGTAATCCCCCCCCCTCTGCTTACTGGAGGCTTAAGAGCAAAGTCCTGATTTTCTTTTTTCCCCTGTTTCTTTCACAATGCAGTTGGATGGAATCTAATGATAATGCTTTAGAAGCCCTCAAAGTCAGCAAGCAAATCATTTTGCTGTGGTGCGTGTTGTGTTTGCACGCGTGTGTGTCTCGAGGTAATCTTCTACAAACAGTCATGAAAAATCAAAGAAAAATAAGTTATATGTGGGGAAAAATGCAAAGCTTTCCATATTCACTGCCAAATAATGTGATTTCAGTTCAAACCTCTCATTACACCTATTCTTCCCACAAGATGGCAACTATCAGTTTTTGATCACTTTGTTTCTAATAACACACACTGTTTGATGTTTTCATCTCAAAAGTGGCATTTGTGCATATTGTTTTCTTTGATATCTTGATTCCAGTCTAAACTAATTTCTTTTTTAATAAAAGTCTCTTTAATTTTTATTGTATTGAATTCCACTGATATATCTCGTTTTCTTTTTTTAATTTCTGTTGCTCTGGATGATTTTTTTTTTCTTTCAACAAATTCTGGTAGATTTCTGGTAAATTCTACCTCCAATTTTCCTACTCTCTCATAGATGTTAATGTTCACAACTCCAGCAAGCTTACTTTTAACAACTGCACTGATCCATCATATAAAGATACTGAGGCAGCTATCACCATAGATCCTGACCACTCTCCAAATCCTCTTGATTTTGTCCTCACTAATAATCCTTCTAAATATACTGTAGATGTTTTCAAGCAATTTTTAGGTCACAGTGCAGTGTTGATTTCTTTTCTCAGGTTCAATAATCACACAGCTGATCTTGACCTTGCATTGTTTAGCATTATAAGAATGCCAGGTGGAGATCTTTGCAACTTCTATTCTTAATTCTTTTAATTGTATTATTATTTTGCTGAAATAGTTCCTGGATACAGAAACATTTTTCTCATTTCACTTTAAATTCTCATTGCTTAGGCTAAGCATTGGTTTTCCAAGAAATGTAACATGACTGTCCATGATAAGGTTCACACATATTGGAATTTACTTTCATCAAAATCTGCAGGGTTACTTTTTTGTCTGTACTAAAAAATAGATGAAACAGGCCAATTCTGGAAGAGCCAAAATCAGAAAGCTTATAATATGTCCAAGTAACAATCTTGCTTTTGGATTATTTACAGCAGCTGTTTCTTTTGTCCAACTCTTGTTCTACTTCTTTTGCATCAATGTTTCTGTTACTTTACTCTAACTCTTGAACCATTCCAAACCCAACATTCACTGTCTATTTTGATTATTTTCAAAAGAAAAAAAAAGAAAGAAAGAAAGAGAGAGAGAGAGAGAAATCTTATCCAGCCTCCATTAGAAAGTCTCCTGATTCTGATGACATTGTTTGGATTATTCTGAAGGCTTATGCTCCAGAGTTGACTCCAGTTGGTGTGTTGCCTTTACATGCAGACACAAACATACACTCCTTTTCCATTGGTATTTATTTTGAAGTTTGAAATTAGCTAATAACCAGTCCTCAAGAAGGGTGACAAATCTTAACCGTCAAATTACCATTCTATTGTTCTGATTTCAATTCTTTCTAATTGTCTTTCCATTGTTTCCATTGATAGTCAACTTTTATGCTACTTGGTAATCACTGAACTGATAAACAGTAGCTAGTGTGGATTTCACAAGGAATTTTCTTACAAATGCCATTTGAAAATGTTTGGAGATATTCAAATGTTTGCTGTCGATAACTTGTAGCCATTGAATCAGGGTTGTCATAAAGGCCCTCGTAATTAAGCTCTAATGTTTTTTGCTATCATGTTGCCCCTCCTCTCTCTCTCTCTATCTCTCTCTCTCTCTCTCCCCCCCCCCCCTCTTTCCATATCATCTTCTCAAATCCAGTTCATAGTTTGGAAGAGTCTTCCTTTATGTTTATGCGACAATTGCCCTTTTCAAATTCTGTCCAGGATGCAAGGAGCTATTCATAAAGACCTCTGTTGAAAGCAAGTTAATCTGACTTCATGTTGATGGCAGGGTTTCTTTACTGGAAATACTCAGTTATGCAAATACTTAATTATGTGTTTTCTACTCAGAAAACATGCATAATTAACAGGCATACCTTCATTTTTTAAATTTAGTGTTAACAAGCTGCTTCTTTCCTCTAAGCCTTATAATGCAGTATTGTGTTTTCTTGATTAGAAGACTAGGATCTTGCATGTAAGGAACCTTTCTATGAGATTTTCATCTGAAAGTGAGTTAGCTATTTTCATGCACAGGTGGCAGGGAATTTAACCCAGAAACTTCCGATTTTCATTCCACAAAATAGACAAACCAGTCAGAGAATACACATAATTAACAGAAATAACAACCATACCAAACTTACCACTCATTGACAGGTTAGTATGTATGCCATAAGTCAGACAACCTGTTTTGCTTAAGCTCACCATTAGCCATCGTACCAGGATTATACGTGTAGATTTTGACCAAAACACAGATGTGAAATGAATTAAAATTGCCAATAAATTATATTCTTGTTTAATCCTTTATCCAAGTATAAGCAAATGAAGTTTGCACATGAAGTAATATATTTAAATATATAAATTATATTATTTAAATTATTACCAAGTGAAAAAACTATCACAACTATCTCTAAGACAGAGCATTTTAATAATGCAATGCATCTTTTTACTACTTGTATATGGAAAATATATGACTTCTGTATTACTTCAACCTTAGTATCTCTTCTAGGTCTGACCTCACTAATAAGACTGAAAAGTCAAAACCAGTCTGGATTGCGGCCATTCCCATAATGCATACCATTATACACATCTGAAAGTATGTGTGCTTTGCATTATGGGATAATAAGGCAATTAATGTGAAGTCATTAAGCTCTATATGTAAGTAGCCTAGTTGTAAGATACCTGCCTCACTTACAAACTTTGATTGCTTACACTGGGATAAAGGATTAAACGAGAATATAATTTTTTGACAAGATTAATATAAATTATAACCAAGTGAAAAAACTTTATACAGATGTGAAATGCAAGTTAGTGTTGAAATAACTTTGACACAAAGTGTAAAGTTATGGATATATTTCATCTGTTATAACTGTTGGTAATTTATAAAAAAAAAAAAAAATTAATTATTCATGATTAAATTAATTTTTTATTGCCTCATCATTCACGGCAACCAGTTAATGTTATAAGCTTAATATTGATATTTCTGAATATTTCAGTCTTCATTAAGTTTATTAAGACTGAACTATTCAGAAACATCAATGTTTATAATCACAGTTTATACCACTCTTGTACAGTTTTGTCCTTTTATTGTTGGGGAGGATACTCTCCATATGAAATCATAGGACTTTTTCAGCTGAAGGTGTATTAGACAATCTCATATGGAGTGAAGTTTTCTTCCTGCAAAGCAGGAGTTAACAGATTTGCAAAGCAGATCTGTTAACATACCCAAGTTCCTTATCATATACTCTCCTACAGAGAGTATATGATAAGGAACTTGGGTATATAATGGGCATGCCTAAAGTGGCCTGAGTTTAGAGTATTAATTATGTGTAGTCTGAGGAACTAGGAAACCAGATCCTAGTGGAGCACTTCAAAAGATGGAACTTACCCCTGACCATCTGAAGTATTATCTGACCGACCATTTGAGGCAGGTGAGAATGTTTGCACTGCTCTTGGATTTTGTGATAAATTTTCAACATATCAATTTTTAATGATTTTTTTCTTATATCAGTTTGGTGACAACTTGCAATTTTATGAAAGGGATAAGGAGTCATTCTACTTGTATACCTATTTCTTATATTTTAGTTTTGCTTATTTTATTTTTTGCAGGCTAAAGTATAACTTTCTTTCTTTATTTCTTTTCCTGGTCTGTTTGCTTGAACTTTAGAAAGGAATCTTAATCCTAAGGCTGCATGTTTAAAGCGGCGAGAAGAAGAAAAGAATGAAGAAGGTCCAAAGTTAGGAGCACATGCCATTCCTCATCCTCCATCTTTGGATTCTCTTACTCATCAGCGATTAGCTCCATCCTTACCGGTAAGTATGTTTTTAGATTTTAGTTAATTAAATCCCACATTCTGAATTTTTGTGTATAGCATTGAAATATGTTTGATGAGAATCTTAGGAATAGAAGAATATAGAAGAATCTATATTCTTCTATTCCTCTGTATTTTACCTAAGCATAAGCAAACAAATATTTGCATATGAAGCATCTTCATAACTTACTGCTTGTTTATTAGAACAGCTGATCTCACCCAAGTTGCTGTTTGCATTCATTCAATAATGCATAGCATACTCTTTCCCTAGGAAAGGTATAATGTTAAGCATTTGTGGAGGCTCTTTCGTGGGTGCTAGATCCATGAGCATACTGAGAGTAGTGTAGATAGCAGCAGTCATATTTCTCAGAATGTAGCGAAATGTGTATTTGTGTTATTACTATATATATTACTTCAAATTTAAGATGGTTCTAGAAATTTTTTTTTCCTTGGTTGGAAAATATGTCATACTTGAGAGGAAAAAAAAAATAATAATAATTAAATGTTTTTTTCATGGCTGCTTAGCAACAAAGAGTGAACCATAGTTGAATATTGTATAATTAAGTTAAACATATTATTATAGGTTAATTTCTATTGTCGTTTCATTCTGCATAATATGCTTAGTTGAAAGAGTTGGTTGGAAATAATGTTGTGAAGGGGTTTTTTTTTTGCAAGATAACCTAAAAATATGAAAATAAAAACATATTTTTGTGTAATTATTTTTACAGCTTCCTGTTTATTCCTGTAATATTCAATGTAGCATATTACAGGAATATGTAATATGCTACATCTCAATGGAAAATGAGAGCACAACACCATATATTAAATTTCTTGCAGAATTCAAACCCTGAAAACAGTGGCAACAAAGCACTGGAATGACTTATGGAAGGCTTTTTTAATTCTGTTCAAAGTTTTCATCACATCTCTTTAAATGATGTCCATGTCATCAAAATGCAGCCTTTCACTGTTTTTTTTTGGGGGGGGGGGCATGGTCTTTCAGGTATGTAGGATGTAAGTATCAGTTGTTTTTGTTTTTTGTTTTTTTTTTCACTTGCTGTAAACTCTCAAATGATGAATGTTTTGTGGCTTGGAGCAGTATCATGCAAAAGAGGAACCAACTTTTTTATGAAACCGAGGCAACATGCAATTGATTCTCTGTAGTAAACATTTCAAAATATCTAAATATATTAGGCAGTTTGGCCATTTTGATTGAACTCTTTGCATGCATATTTCCTTTGCTTGTTATAAGAAGTGACCAACAGTTTTGATTTTTGACCTTTCTTTTCAAACTCCCCACTCTTTCCTCTCTCTCTTTTAAGAGAGAGTGTTTCTCAACTTTCTTCCATTCCTCACTTTGTCATTTAGTTTTGAGGTCATACTAAAAACATAAAATTTCATCATCTGTAGTGATTGAATTCCTGAATTTGGGTCTCCTTCATCAGCTTCATTGCATTATGTATAGTGTTCAGTTTACTCTTCCTTCATTTTCACAGATCTTGGGTAATTACTTGATAGATTGTTTCCTTAATAATGCATAAATCTTCTGAAATTCTTCTGAATATTGCACATTGGCCATTGGTTATAATTTCCCCAATTTTTTCTATAATCCTGCTGTGCAAACTGTTTTTGATGACACAGGATGTTCGTTTTCTAGTGATTCTCTGCCATGGTGGAAACATTTGTGCCACCCAAAAATACATTTTCATGATAACAAGTTTTGATAGCACTTGTGACATAGTAGTGATTATTAGAAACATGTAGGCACAATAATTAATAATAAGAATTTATTACTACAAATATTTCAGCCTGAAACTGGCAAGCCATTATTAGTGAACACAAGCACATTTACAAGGTGTTGCACGAACAATGGAATGGTATTCCTTTAAATTTACATTAGCATTTGAGTTTATGCAGGAAACTACTGCAATTGCTTAGCAACTTTCCCAGTTTTTTTCTCTATGTATTTATATGCCATACAAGGTGAGATATATGTATTTTTAACTTACCACTCAAAAGATTAAAATGATATAATATGGACATCCACTAAATGGCACCATTAGTAAGAGTTTTAAGATATTTTCCAATATCTTAAAATTGGAAAACAACAATAAATCATAACGATTTATTGTTGTTTTGTTTTTGCTTTGAATGAAATGCTAACATTCATTCTGCAATCGATATATATTTTTCTTTCATGAAAAAACTGTTCCCCATCCCCATCCAAAACAAATAAACCAATGACTGAATGCATCATTGATGGATATAATGTATTTAATTCAGTAAGATGACCAATACATCTACCATTCAAGGTACAGCAATAAAGTACTTCCACAGGTCGGCTTCTAGATAATACATAGAACCGAACCTGATTATAACACATCAGGAGGCTTTCTGATCACCTAGCAAATAATCCTTCTACCACTTATGCTGCCAGATGATCTGGAGGAAGTCAGAGTAGGGAGGTGTGCACTGTGAAAGCCGTGCATTTGCAGGAGGCGTATTTTCTATATGGAAGACATGTTTACAAATATTCCATCTTCACACTGTATTCTGCATTTGCGTGATTACCTTTCTGATTTCACTATTAATGAGAGATGGAATTTAAAAAATATAGTCACACTGCTGATGAGAAAAAAATTTTCCAAAAAAAATAACAAAAAATCAAATATTAATCAAAAATACAACCAAAAAAATAATAAACAAAAATATAACAAAAAAAATAGGAATTTAAACTGGAGAGAGTGTATTAAATGCTTCAAAAGGGAGTGCCTATTAGATGATGAGAACACAGCAGATGTTAGTAGAGTGAACAGTATTGCTGGTAAGATGGAAAATGTTGGAATTATGTTGAACATGCGGTCATAGAAATAGACAGGAACAAAATGGGCATAAATAAAGAAATAGCAGGCTTGAGTGTTATCACAGGACAAAGCACGAGATTGAAAAATTGCAGAAACACCAAGAGATTAGCAGGCCCAGAAAAGAAAGAACCAAGTGAACAAACAAGTTAAGGAGAAAATTTGTATTGAGACTCAGTCATCAGGATGGTACTTAATGAAAGCGTGACAAAATCGTGTTTCAGTGGTGCAAAAATTCAGATATTAGTCACACCATTTGGATGCAAAAAGATAAGTTGAAGGAAATGATTCTTGGTTGGCTCAAATGATTTAAGAGGCGAGAAATATTCTATGAGGGAGAATGTAAAGGAGTTAGAAGAGGCAAAACTGAAGAGTGAGAAGGTGAAGGTTTTTAGTCTTCTGCCACAATATGATAGAGGTGAACTGAGAAGGGTGTTGGTAGCTAATGAATCAATACATATGTTGTGCAGAAGAAATGATGTAGGATTTGTAGATCTGTGGTCTGTGTTTGATGGAAAGAAGGATTTGTATAATGCTGATGGACTCCCTCTAAATGGTTTTGGTGTTAGGTGTCTAGAGAGAGAGAGCTTTGTTCAACAAGCATGCTGAAACACAAATTCAAGAAAACTTAAGCAATTTGGGTGAAAGCATGTGAATTTGTGTGAAGACACCCATGAAGTGGGTATATGTGAGAATGACCAAGTGCGGAATCTAGTCTCTCAAGCAGAAATATTGAATAGGGTAATCAATTCAGGAAGTAAAGGTAGGTGGGGGTCTAAAGGGATGTTGCAGTTTTTATGTACTAATGCCAGAAGTATCAGGAACAAGAGGGGGGAGGTTATGGCATTGGTTAGTGCAACCCCCCTAAAAGTTATAAGAATTAGTGAGATGTGGCTAACAGCAGATGATGATGATGTAGTATTTTCAGGGAAAATAAGATAAAATAAGATGGGAGAAGGGTACTGCTGATGATAGCAGATGAATTGCAGCCAAAAAGAATACAAGATAGGCAGGTGGGTGGCTGTTTATTTGAACAAGTCTAGTGTGAGATCAAGTCCAGTAAGACAAAATATACAGTTGGTTATTGCTATAGGCCAGGGAGTTCCAGGGATGATCTGGAAGATATGTATTCAGCAAGTTAGTACAATGAATACAGGTCAAGTGATTATTATGGGGAACTTCAACTATGGAGATCCAGACTGGAAGGAAGGAAGTTTGCATGACAGGAAGGAAATGGAATTTATACACCTACGGAGAGATAATTTCTTGAGGCAGCATGTGATGGAGGAGACTAGGAGTGTGAGAGTATTGAACCTGGTCATAAGATCAGAAAAGCCATCCATAACCAAGGTGGCTTCTGATTGGTGAAAGTGATTATAAAGATTGTAAAACACGAGGAATATTCTGTCTAGAAGGGGTGTATGTGTAACTACAAGGCAGATGATTGTGACAAGTTTAGGAGGAAGCTTAAATCTGGATGTTAGTAATGCAATGGAGATAGTTAAAAGTCATCTAGAGGAAGCAATATTAAATTGTATACCTAAGATAAGGAGGGTTTGTTAGGTATGAGTTAAATAGATGAGTGATATCATTAAACATGAGCAGAAGAAGAATAAAATGCTGTGGAGGGTATATAAGGGGAAAGGTGACTAGCAAACTCAAGAACAGCACAAAACTCAGGCAAGAAACGTGACCAGCATGGCAAGGAAGGCAAAATCAGATTATGTGAAGAATCTAGCCACTGAGGCTAAAGGAAATCCCAAAGAGTTCTTTTGTTATGTAGCAAATAAGAGGAAGAATGACTATGGAAGATTAACCTTAATGAGTAATGATGGTCATAAGGAGATAGAAGCAGATAAAATAGTTGAGTTACTGAGTGACCACTTTGCAAGGATATATCATCCTAGTGAGGGTACTGCTTTAACATGCGTGACAGATACTAATGTGGGAACAGAGGTGGATGAATTGGAGGTTCTTGGGATATTGCAGAATCTCAATGCAAATACAGCTGTGGGATTAGATGGGATATCAGCTCGGGTTTTGTGAGAATGTGAGAGTGCTGGCAATGCATCTGACTACACTCTTTAATTTAAGTCTCAACTCTAGTAGAGTTCCAAAGGAGTTAGAAGAGGGCAAAATAATTCCCTTGCATAAGGGATGTTCTAAGACTGCAGTAGCAAATTATCGACCAATTGGTATCTCAGGTGTTTAGGTAAAAGTACTGGAAAAATTGGTCAAAAAGAGAATTCAAGAATGGGTGGATAAGAATATGATACTGTATGAGGGGCAGCATTGCTTTGTGAAGGGTCAGTCATGCCTTGGTAATTTACTAAACTTTTTACAATAGAGTAACAGCTGAGTTGGACAAAGGAAATGGCTACACGATAATTTTCTGGATTTTGCAAAGGCATTTGACAGAATACCACATGAAATACTGTTTACACAAATTAGAACAAATGGGATGGATATGACACTGGTTATGTGGATAAGAAGGTGGCTGCCAGACAGATATCAAAAAGCAGCATATGGAAGGTGCCACAAGGTTCATGGCTGGGACCACTGCTGTTTAATTTGTACATAAATGATATAGGAAATAACCTGAAAGGAAATATTCAATTGTTTGCTGGTGATGCAAAATTAGGTAGAGTAATACTGAATCACAGTGATGTGGAGAGTTGACATTGTTAGCATCCAGGAATGTGTTAGCAGAGCTAATCTCAGGTAGTATGGTCACTTGAATAGAATGGGAGAGGAAAGATTAGCAAATCAAATGTTCTTTGCCAGGTTAGCAGGAAAAAGACTCAGAGGAAGACCAAGATATAGGTGGATTGATACAGTAAAATGTGCTGCCTTAGAAGATAAGAATATAAGATCTGATAATGTTGGAGTCTTGACAAGTAATAGATTGATTTGGAGGAAAATTGTAGATATTCCGTTAGTAATTATGTAAATTTTTCATGTAGTATTATCACATCCTGTACACCCCTGTACATGTCAGGAATTTGATGATGATGTGGAGAGCTTGCAGGATGATTTAAATAGGTTGTCAGTATGGGCAAAAGTTAATGAGTATCAGTTTAATGTGGAGAAATGTAAAGTTATGCATTTTGGAATAAATTGATTACAAGCTGTGTACCACATTGATGGAACTGTACTCCAGGAAATAGATGAAGCTAGAGATTTAGCAGTGGTGGTAGACAGAGAGTTAAAGTTTAGCAAACATATATTATTACGGTAGCACATAAGATTACTTGGCTATTGAAGAACACATTAGGGGATAAGGAAGTTGTTATTCCTCTTTATAAGGCCTTGATACTTCTGCATATGGATTACTGTCTGTCTCCTGGATTTCTTGGGGATGAGGAATTGGTGCAGAAGATTTGGACGCGAGCAACAAAGATGGTGAGTTGACTGTGGGAATATTCTCTGTGAGGATAGATTGAGGGTGTGGGGATTGCAGAAGTTGGTAAATAAGAGAAAAAGAGAGGATATGATAGAAACTTTTAAGTTACTTAAAGGGTTTTGTAGGATTCATGCAGGAAAAATGTTTCAGCGCTTGGCTAGAATAAGGAGTCATTCCTGAAAGTTGAATAAAGGTGTGGTTTGTAGGGGTGTGAGGACTAGATTTTTTGCTTGGAGAGTTGTGAATGAGTGGAATGGGTTGCCAGAGTTAGTTGTGAGTGCTTTGTTTGTTCAAAGTTTAATGGGTTCAAGGAGAGGTATGATAGATTGTGCAGATAGTTTGGGTTTCCTGCAATGAGTCTTTGGACTCCGTGGAGGTGCCAGTACAATAATAATAATAATAATAATAATTACACCACCTATTGGGTTTGGGCGTTCTTGGCATTAGGCTGAATGTCTGTTGATGAGGGTTTCCCATATGAAAAGCAGTTTGATACAACCATATCTGTTTAGGTTGGGGTAGTTGGTAAGAGCTGCTGCATATTCGAGGAAAAGCCTCTCAAATTTAAATTTGCTTCAGTGGAGTAAAGTGGCTTTTTTTTCCAATGGATCCTGTACTGGGTATCCATGGCATGATCTAATAATTCTGAGCAGCCATAGTGGTGGAAATGGATATAATCCTGATGCTTTGATATACGGATGTTGGCTGTCCTGTCTCTGTTTAGCCAAAGTATGAACAGGTGCAGCTGCAGGGTATGTGATATACTCAAGGTAAATCCAGTGTCTGTATCTGCTCTCTGGGAGAGCCAATAAAGGTTGCTAGTTTCCTGTGGTCTTTAAGTGGTCTCCAGATTGTGCTTTTCTTTCTTATACCTTTTCATTTGGTACTTTTATGGGCATTGTTCTGTCAAACTAGTCACCTTCATTTATTCTGTTTTCCCTAAGCATATAAAAATATGGTCAGTCATTCATCAACATCCATACACAGTTTAGCTTCATACTTGCCAGATGAATTTCTTGTTCTCTGCCTCCTACTCTTTCATTCAGCTTGCCTCTGTTTTCTAGAACACTTCATTTTTGTTTTTTGCAAGACTAGAGTTCCCAGCTGTTCATAAAATACATCAAGAGGTTTTCCATAACCATTTGCTCACATACTCACTCTTGCATTATAGGTTTTGTAACTTCTTGTGCAGAATGTTTTATATATATAGGCAATAATGATCAAGGAAAAGAAAGGAAGGAGTAGCAATAGCATTCAGCACCAAACATGCAGATAAACTTAATTGGAAGGCAATTTCAAATAGCTTTATGTGAGCAAACTTCAAAATGAAGAAATAGACAGCGAAACTTATTTGTGCCTATGTTATCATGTTATCACATAAGGTCTCCACTTCTAAGGAAGAAGTGGAGGAATTTTTTTGAATCATTAGAGAAGGTAGCTGACAAAGAAAACATAGACACAGGTCCTTATTGAGATCTACAGCAGAGTTGGAAATGAATCCCACTATGCATATAAAAAAAGTTTTAGAAAATTTTGGCAGAAGGGCTGATACATAAAGATATATACACAAGTTCATATGGAGAGAAGACACAAGAAAGAAGAAAAGTGATCATCACTTATTTGTAAGTAAGATAGAAATGAATATCACTTTGAAAAGAACAGTGTGTAAAAAAAGTTTTGAAAAGAATTAAAATTAGCAACTTTTACAGGTAAACTGCACAAACATTATTGAAGAATAAATAAAACATTCAGAAAGAAAGAGCCAAACCTCGGAGTCTCAGTGACAAACTCTGAAGAGAACATTGAATGAATCAGCTAGAGTGGGATGTGGAGAAGTTGTCTGCAAGAATAGAAAAATAAGCACACCTGGTGGACACAAGATGCTTAAGAAGCAGTCCTGGAAAAGAAGAAAGCATATGTGTAAAAGTAGCTAAACAAAAGTCATGGAAAAGCATTGAAGAACAGAAAATAAATATCATGAAAGTAGCAAAATGTACTGAAAGCTATTAAAATAGCTAAGAAATGGAGAAAAGGGTACAGCAATCCCTCGATTAGTTCGCCTAATGCATGACAAGCTTAGGAGTTTGATTGGTTCAGTGCCATGGCATGTACAACTGCAAGGACTAGAAGTCGATAGTGCATGGGAGGTAGTTAAGAAGTGTTTGCATGAAGCAATGACTGACTGTATACCTAGAGTTCAAATAATAAATCAACTAGGGGTTAAATGGATGAATAACACCATTAAGCTTGAGCTGCAAAAAAAGAAACAACTATGGAGGGAATTTAAGGAGAAAGGTGACCGGCAGGCACACGAACGGTATAAAGTGCAGGCCAGAAGGGTAACGAGTGTAATGAGTGTGGTAAGAAAAGCAAAAAAGGATTATTGGTAAGAAAAGCAAGAAAGAACATTGGCCATGCAGGCTAAAGAGAATCCTAAACAGTTTTTCAGATATGTAGCAAATAAAAGGGAAAATGTACATGGCAGAATGATTTTAAAGAATGCCGATGGTTGGGAGGTAACTGAATCAGTTGATATAGTTGAGTTACTGAGTGAGCACTTTGCAAGAATATATCATCCAGGTGGTGACATTGCAGAAACGAATGTACCGGTAGATTATATGGGAATTGTGGTGAATGAAGTGGAGGTGAGTAGTCTATTGCATAACCTCAATGTCAATACATCTGTGGGATTGGATGGTATACCCACTCGTGTTGTACGAGAAGCAGCTAAAGAATTGTCAGTACCCTTGACCATTTTGTTTAATTTGAGTCTCGGGTCTGGGTTAGTCCCGAGGGGGTGGAAAGAGGGGAAAATAGTTCCACTGCATAAAGGTGGTTCCAAGACTGCTGTTGTAAATTACCGACCGATTAGCATATCCGGAATCATTGTCAAGGTCTTAGAGAAATTAGTCAAGAAAAGAATACAGGATTGGATAGATGAAAATGGGATATTGTATGGGGAACAACATGGTTGTGAAGGGTAGATCATGCCTCAGTAACTTGCTCACATTTTATAACACAGTGACGGCTGAACTGGATAGGGGTAATGGGTTTACAGTAATACTACTGGACCTTGTCAAGGCTTTCGATAGGATACCACATAGAACCCTAATCAGTAAACTGGAGCAGATAGGGATAGATATAGGGTTGGTGAGATGGATAGGAGGGTGGTTGAAGGAGAGATACCAGAGAGTGGTTTATTCAGGAGCAGAGTCAAAAAGACGGCTTGTGACTAGTGGAGTGCCACAGGGCTCTGTTCTTGGACCACTGCTTTTCAATTTGTTCATCAATGATATAGGAAAGGATTTGAGAGGAAGTGTTCACTTGTTTGCTGATGATGCAAAGTTGGGTAGAGCAATTATGAGTGCACAGGATGTCAAAATTTTACAGGATGATTTGGATAGTTTGGAGGACTGGGCTAGGAAAAATGGATGTCAATTTAATGTGCCAAAGTGTAAGGTTATGCACTTTGGGGTGAAAAGAATAGCAGCAGTATATCGCATTGGTGGAACCGTACTGCAGAAGATTGATGAGGCCAGGGATTTGGGAGTGTGGGGGATAGGGAATTGAAGTTTAGGGGGCACATTGCAAAAGTGACTAAAACAGCTCACCAAATCACTTGGCTTCTGAAAAATACTTTAACATGCAGAGAGAAGCAAGTTGTTGTTCCTCTGTATCGAGCCTTGATAAGACCCCATCTGGACTTCTGTGCCCAGTTATGGGCACCAGGGTTTCTTCGTGATGGGGAGGAAGTGGAGAGGATCCAGAGACGAGTGACCAAGATGTTAGCAGGTCTGTGGAATGAACCTTATGAGAATAGGTTGAAGATTTGTGGGTTGCAGAAATTGGTCGATAGGCGAAGGAGGAGTGATATGATTGAAACATTCAGATTACTGAAGGGTTTCTATAAGATTGATCCAGAAGATATTTTTGAAAATATGACTGGTGGTAGGAGGACTAGGGACCATGAATGGAAGCTGGGCAAGAGCGTGGTTGACAAAGGTGTTAGAGCTAGGTTTTTTACTTGGAGAGTGGTGAATGAGTGGAATAAGCTTCCAGAGTCTGTTGTGGGTGCTACGACTGTGAATGAGTTCAAGGCAAGGTATGATAGATACTGTGTGAATGTCGAATAGTTGTTCTTGACATGATGTTAGGGCCTCCCTCGACGAGTCTGTCGACTCCTTGGAGTTGCCCGGAACAATAATAATAATAATAATAAATCTAGATATGGTATCTTATTAGGAACAATAGAAAAATCATGTCCTTTTGACAGGATGAGGATTTCATTATCAGTTCGAGGACATCCGGATATAATGTCAATCCAATTATCTGGAGTTATGAAGGGCTTGAATTATTTAGACGACAGAGCTTCATATTTTCGGTTTAGATGTTGACTTAGTTTATTATATGCTCGTTGAGTAGAACGTTTAGCCACATTTAGAACTATGTGTGAAAAATGCGGATCCAAGTTTGTGGAAATATAGGTGCGAAGATCAGAAATATGATGACTGAGAATAGCAAGATCACATTTAGCAGCTTTAAGTTGGTTACAGATTAACGATAAACTGGTGTTCCGGTAAATATTATGAGCTCCAGGAGATTTTATTGTTTCTTTAATCTTAGTGAAATTGGGAATAATCTTGTTGTTGCAGAATTTTTTTAAAAAGTTTAGTTATGGACTCAGCAAATTACAGAAGAAAACTTTCTCTTTTACTTCGAGATCGCTCTACATATCAAGAACTTGATTATAATCCAACCAACAGACAACTAAAGAAATTAAATTCTCTCTTAGATGAAGTCATCAGTTTAGATAGAGACACAATTGAAAGTCTTAAAACTCATTTTGCAAGACCTCCTAGATTTTATGGTCTTCCTAAAATACATAAGATTGACTTTCCTATTTGTCTAATAGTAGATTGTATTGATTCTCCTACTTACCGTATAGCCAAATATCTAGCTAAATTATTGAAATCTCACATAGGCAACTCTAGTTCCTTTCTAAAAAACTCCTCAGATTTCTTAGAAAAATTAAACAATGTCTCATTGCAACCTACAGATCTTATGGTGAGCTTTGATATAGAATCTTTATATACAAATGTACCTCTCAAGGAGACTTTAAAAATGCTTGCTGACATCTTTCTAGACGACATTATAAAATTATTCGATTTCGTAATACACTCTGGATATTTCTTATGTCAAAACAAATTTTACAGCCAAGTAGAAAGAACAGCCATGGGAAGTCCTCTCTCTCTCCTGCTTTAGCCAACTTTTATTTAAAACATCTAGAAAAAGTCATCTTCTCATCTATTTTCTTTCAATCATCCTTTTGGGTGAGATATATAGATGACATCTTTACTGTATGGCCACACAACAAAGACTCCTTACCTTCTTTTTTAAACAGTATCAATTCCTTACATCATCGTATAAAGTTTACTATGGAAATGGAAGAAAACAACTAGTTATCTTTTTTAAACGTTCTCCTCATCTGGTCACCTTCAAATACTCTTACAACTACAGTTTACAGGAAACCAACGTTCATAGGTCGTTATATTCTTAAAGAATCAGCCCATCATCCTTGTCAAAAAACAGGAATCGTAAAATGTCTTATCAGAAGAGCCAAAACTAATTGTTCTACTCTGATAAGGCATTTTATGATTCCTGTTTTTTGACAAGGATGATGGGCTGATGTTGAAGATATTGAGTACTCTTTTCGGAAAAGCCATTGAGTTTCATGTGTTGTTACAGAAAGAACTTTCTACTATCCAACAACACATGAAACTCAATGGCTTTTCCGAAAAGAGTACTCAACATCTTCTCGATTCTTATAATCCACCACAAACAACGAAGATTCAATACGTCGAGTTCCAATTCCTTACATCTCTGGGATTTCAGAACCTATCGCAAGAATTTTGAAGAAATATGAGTTAACAGCTACGTATTCACCTATTAACAAATTATCTTCCCATTTTCCTTCTCCTAAAGACAAACGCTCAACTATATATCTTCCTGGAGTTTATCAAATTCCCTGCAACTGTGATCTCTCCTATTTTGGACAAACTGGATGTTCTCTTGAAAAAAGAATCCAAGAACATCAGTCCTCCATTCATCACAACAAACCTGAAAAATCTGGATTGGCTCAGCACGGGATTGAAACTTACCACAACGTCCTTTGGTGAAAAACTCGCCTCTTACATAGATCCCGTTATAAATTTGAACGTTTATTCAAAGAAAGTGTAGAGGCCTTACTCCATCGTCCTAACCTGAATCGGAATGACTGTATATCTATATCAAAAATCTAGGAAAGTCTAATCAGGATAACTCATTAATTCATATTAATTTTATGTTATTTAATATTATTAATTAATATCTTTATTTCAATCATGTCTCTGCTTAAAAATATTCCCTTTAATACTTAGTGATGTAACATCATGCGGCTTGTTCTATTTTTAAATGATCTATTGTTAGTATTCCACCTTGTATTTTTTTAAAACTGTTCTTGTAGTGCCACTGAAGATGGTCTGCTGTTTCCAGACCAAAATATTTGTTTAATTAAATATCTTTCTTGTGTTTCAGTGCATATATTATTCAGTCTTTATATCACAAATATCCTTAAAACATCAGTTATTCTAGATGTCTTCAGTAATTACTTTGAAAGACTGTTTAATGAACAAGCAGTAACAGAACAGTGGTAGGAAATATTCAAGAGGAATGCAATACTTGAGGTTAAAAAAGCTATCAAAAGCCAGAAATGTGGAAAGGCAGATGGAGTAGATGATATCTGACCAGAAATGCTTAAATGTGGAGGTATAAAAGTTTTGCACAATTTAGAAAACCTGATCGAATTTCAGATGATATGCCCTCATAATTCTCATAATTCTCATCTGCTAAAAGGGGAATAACACTGAATGTGAAAAGAGGGATTTCTGAAAAGAAATTCCCCATTACAGAGGGATTTCTCGACTAAGTGTTCCAGTTAAAATTTATACAAGCATACTCAAGAAGCAGCTAAGAGAAACTTGGAGAAGAAAAAGATAAGTTCTGGCCTAATAGAGGTTTTAGTTGAGAAATCGTGGGAATATAACAAGAACCTGTACTTAAGTTTTGTAGATCTGGAAAGGGCATACAACAAAGTGCTGAGAGAAAAGCTTTTCAGAAGGCTGTGAAGAGATAGCATTAGTGGCAGAATCATGTTAAAAATGAAGACATTAGGAAGGAACTTGACATTCTTTACATTCAAAAATGTTTGAGCAGGAGTGGTCTAAAGTGGTGTTGTCAGTTAAATAGATTGGGAGAAAATCAGGTTTAGCAAAACTGGTGTTTGATGCCAAGATGGCAGGAAAATTATCCCCAAAGAAGACCAAGGTCTAGGTGGATTGATTCAATCAGAAGTGCCCCAGAAAACCAAAATATTAGATATGACAACATTCGAGTGCTGAGAAGTAATAGACTAATTTAGAGGAATATTGTTGATAAGAGATTCATAATAATGTATACTTAATCATATAGTACTGCCATAGTGTTCTATACATTCCTTGAGGGTAGGTACCTATCAGGAAATTGATGATGATTGATTATATATATATATAGCCTTAAATTTGATTATAAGCAATTGAATAGTCGAAACATAATTCCTATTGCAGTTGCTCTGTGATTAGGTGGTAGACATTTTCATCACTCAGTGAGAGAGACCACCATCCTATTTATTAGAGGCCTGAAGTGGAGTGAGAAATGGTTTCATTTGGCTTCAGAGCAGGAGAACTGAATTATCTAACCTTAACTCACTCACAATACTACATGTATAGTAGGTTTGCAACCCCTTTTGGATGGAATTTATTATTATTATTACAGCCATACCTCGATTAACGAAAAGGATGCGTTCCACAAAATTACTTTGTTAAGCGAAACTTCATTCTCAGATTTAAAAATACTATGGCCATAATAGGGGATATGTTTGTACATAAAGAAAATGAAAGGTGCTTTTTTTTGAAAAAAGAAAAGCTTTATTAAATAAAAAGTCAATATTACATGCCTAACAAAGATAAAATCATGACAATTTTAAAATACGAATCTAAAGTTGATTGTTTATGCTTTTTTTCTCTTTCATTTAACAATTGCCTATACGGATTTATTGCATTTAATACTGATTGCTTAATAATAACACTTCTTCCTAAATCAGGATCATTTTAACTGAAAAAATTTAAAACGTTTTCAATATCATTCAAGCATCTTTTTAAATCTTTAGTTGCTAACACTTTTTCAGTAGGAACTTCTTTAATTTCGTCTTCATTTTCTTTGGCTTCATTGCTAACAAGTTTTTCTAAATCTTCCACTGAAAAACCATCATCTTCTGCATTTAATAAATTTCTTACATCCTCTTTGTCGACATTTTGAAAACCTATTGATTGAGCCATCTGGATAACTTCATTTCTAATTTCTTGAATGTTATTTTCTTCTAATTCTTCTTCTATCTGGCCGTAATTTGTGTCAAACTCCATTTAAGCATTTCTGAGTGACTTCTTTCCAAGAACTATTAATGTTTTCAATTGTGTCTTTAATGGTGTTGTTTTTCCAAAAAGTTTTAATTGACATTTGCTCTTTATCTTCTAGTTCAATTAACAAATAATAAGATAATACAGATAATAAGCTTTAAATGTTGTGATCTATCGGTTGAATCAGGGAAGTTGTGTTTGCTGGAAGAAAGCAATTCTGACAGGAATGCATGTGTCTAATGTACTATTAAGATCAGTAGGATGTCCTGGAGTGTTGTCCAACAACAAAAGCTTTTTCTTCAAAATTATTTCTTTGCAATACTGTTTCACTTCTGGACAAAAATGGTTAACAAACCAATCAGTAAATAACTCCTTGGTAATCCATGCATTTCTATTAGCTTTCCATATTTGTTTTTATGTTACCTTTTAATGCCCTTGGACTTTCCGAATGATAAACTAATAACAATTTTAATTTAAAATCACCAGAGGCATTTGATCCAAAGAGTAACGTTAAAAGTAAAAATGTTAATATTTTAACGTAAAATGGGGCTTGAAATTGCGGACTTCATTATAGCGAGGCTTCATTACCAGAGGTAACGTTAACCGAGGTAGGACTGTATTATGATTCAGGCCTCCATGGAGTCACAAGACTCATCGTAGGCGGCCCACACTAGAAAACACAGTCTATAACTCCTTGAACCCATTGACCGTTCGTGCTATCAGGCAATGCCAGAACCCATTACCAGTCTATCAGGCAATGCATTCCATAGTTCAACCACCCTCCATGCAAAGAAACTACTCTTATCCTCTTGTTCACAACTTCCTTTTACAGCTTCCAATGATGGCGCTTGTCCTCACTTCTTCCCCCTGTATCACCAAGCGAAAGAATTAATTTGTTAATTGTTAATTTAATTTTTAAATTGTTAAATTTAATTGTTAAAAGTGTTAATTTGCTTTGTTATAGTAATGCTGTACTTTGTATGCAGATGAGATCCGATGCATCTCATCCGAGGAATTCGAAATCTACCTGGAGATGCATCGGATCTCATTCGCATACAAAGTACAGCATTACTATTACAAAGCAAATTACCACCCAGGAACTTACCATACACGTAATCCACAGCCCTCAAAGAACTAAAATCAGACAAAATCATCATTATAATTAAGGCAGATAATGGGAATGCGACGGTAATCATGAACTCAGAGGACTATAACAAAAAAAATGAAAATTCTTCTTGAAGATTCTAATACCTATACACCCTTAGACAGAGATCTCACTTGGCGAGCTCACAATAAAACCAATGATCTAATTAAAAATATATCCAATTGGACTGAAGAACTAAAAAGAACTCTACAATCTTAACACCCATTAGTTCCTAGAATATATGGAGTACCAAAAATACATAAGAAAGATACTCCTTTAAGACCGATAGTAGATGGAAGAGACTCTCCGACCTCAAATCTGGCAAAACACATCGTCAACATGATTTTACCACATATAGGAAAAACAACATGATTCATTAAGAACAGTGTACGTTTCATTGAGAAGGTAAAGGATATATACATAGAACCTTCAGACATCTTGGCAAGTTTGGATGTAGTCAGCCTTTTTACAAATGTTCCCAGAAATGAAACAGTGAATCTCCTTGAAGATCTTTTTCCACTGGACATTGTAGAACTATATAAACATTGCATAAAAAATACATTTCTCATGTATCGAGACAAATTTTGGGAACAAAAAGAAGTATTGGCAATGGGCTCTTACACCTCCCCCCCCCCCCCCCACACCACCACCACCTCTCCCTGGCCTTTAGCAAACCTGTATATGGAAAATTTTGAAAAAATGCATTAAACCAGTGGTCGCCAAAGTGGTTGATATAATATTGTTAGGGGGTCGATTCGGGTTCAGGGGTCGATAGAAAAATATAAGACATCATTGTATGAGTAATATTTAATTTGGTTAACTTGGATTACCTCCATCCTGAATTACAACGCAATTAAGACTGAATCGTGGGAACAGTGACATGAATAGGAATTGTAAGATGGAGCAAGGTCATGAAAATAGTTACGGAGGCCAATCAAGTAGGCCAAAATGACGTATTTACCAATAAACAGATGTCGGTGGTTTCCGCCCAGCTGGCGTGTACATGGTCGAAGCTGGTTTCAGTCATGTTAATTCCATTTTAACAAAACAAAGAAATAAGCTAGATATATAATTCCATGGCGATTTAAGGCTGAAACTTACTAATTTTGAACTCAACATTTCTAATCTTGTCAAGAGTCACGAAGCACATCCTTCACATTGACAACATTAGTAAATTGTATACTAAGTTAATAAAAGTCTTATTTTCATTAAAAATGAAAATGAAGGGGAATATTAAATCCCACATTATTTCAAAGCCGAATAAGAAACTCAAAGATCGGAATCAAAGAGTTTCATGCCGAATCTGGGATTTAATATCCCCTTCATTTAAATAATGTTACATCGTTGAAGTGAAGCCCATTGGCTCTTTTATTTAAGTCTTATTGTCATATATATAAGGAAGGAAGATTGTATTATTGTTATTTTGTTATCTAAATTAAATTTTATATTTTACATATTATTTATCCCTCCTATCAGATATGTAATGTTAAAAAGGACGTCAAAAACAAAAACGTATCCCTTTGACGTTAAGCCAATATAATAATATATACTATATTATACATAAAATAAACACTGTAACTATAAAATAAACAATCTAAAAACTCACATAAGCGGTTTTTTTTTTTTTTTTTTGCTTGTCCTGTTATAATTACGTAATAGTAAAATAGAGGGGGGGGTCGATAAAAAGTCAAGAAATTCTTGAAGGGGTCGACGGTCAAAGAAGTTTGGCAACCCCTGCATTAAACTATCATAAAAAACCGAAAATTTGGCTTTGTTATGTAGATGATATTTTCATCATATGGCCAGGAACAACAGAGGAAATCATTTTAAAGATTATCTTGATAATCTGCACAACAACAACATAAAATTCACTTTAGAACAGGAAGAACATAAAAAACTACCTTTCCTTGATATCCTAATAGAAATCAATGAAAAAGAAAACAGATTATTTTTCTTCATTTATAGAAAACCCACCAACACAGGAAGATTTCTTAATGCTGCCTCACACCACCACCCCATGCAAAAAATAGGTTTAATAAAAAACCTTGAGAGATAGAGCTTACAATATTTCCAGCACAGAAGAAAAGCAGAATGAAGAATTACATTATTTAACACAGATCATCAAAAAAAAAAAAAAAAAAGGTTTTGAATCTAAGATAATCAAGAAAATCCTCAATAGGATTTTCTACAAGCATCTCACAAAAGCAAGATTTCACGAACACAATTACACTGCCATACACATCAAGAATGTTACACACTAATTGGCCAAATTACTATACATGCATAACAATAAAGTAGCTTTTCTACCGCTAGAAAAAATATCAAGATTTCTACATCCCCCAAAACCTCCACATCACTCTTTAAAAAAACCAGGTGTCTATAAAATTTATTGTTCCTGTGACATCTGTTACATAGGCCAGACAGGAAGATTGGGAGAAATTCGTATGAATGAACATCAAAAAGACGTACAAAAAAGGAGAGAACACAACTTCCACCAGCAATAATGTACTTTGGCATAAAACGAACGTCTTATATTGAAAGAAAAAAAATGTTTCACAAGAAAATTCAAGGAAGCTGCAAATATGCTTAGAATCTCAACTCAGTGCAACAAAAATCGAGGTCTTATTTTACACCAAGTTTGGTCAGCATTCATAAAAAATATACCTAAGTCAGACCTCGGACAGAATGAATGTGGACAACAAAACGTGACAACATCCAGCATTGTTCAAACATAGCATGCATTAACATATGTATAGATACCACATAAGGATTTTTTAAATTGATGAACAGTTAGACTGCCATAACAACATCTAATGGACTATTTTGAGTCATTTCTCATTTCTTGTGTTTAAACTTTTAGTTACCTGTAACCCCTGAAGATGTATGTCAAGTGACCACATGTTTATTAAGATAAATAAACATGTGGTCACAATACCGAAATCTTTCTTTTGAACCCTCTAGGTTACCTTCATATTTGCAATATATTCCTTGAATTTACATTTCTATCAATCGTCATCATCCCCAGACCCCTTGCCTCTCCACTTCCTCCAGTTTCCTCCAATAGAGTATGCAGCCTCCCATTGATGTATCCCAAACTTCAAGACTTTAACTGAATTAAACTGACATTCTCATTCATTTGACAATTTGTCCATTTTATTCAAATCCTCCTGCAAGGGCTGCTCCATCTGCACTATTACTAATAACCCTTCCCAACTTCATATCATCTGCAAACAACTGACTATCCCCCTACAAGCCATTGACATTGTCATTGATATAAAGCTGAAACTGCTCCCTGATACACAACTCTCTGATACCTATCAGATAGTCAATCCCAAATCCAGTCGACTAACTTGACATCTGAACCCATGTGCTGAATCTTAAATATCAGCTTATCATGTGGTAAGCTGATATTTAACATTTTGGATTTTACAAATGACTTTGTAAAATCCAAAAAATGGTAGAATATGCCTTTCCCTCATCAACCACTTTTGTCATGTTATTATAAAAAGCAATCATATTACTAAAACAAGAGCACCCCCTCCTCCTTAACAAATCCATGCTGATTCTCACAGATTAACCTTCATCTACCCATGCCGCAAATGATCCCTCACCTTCTTGTTGCAAAGTAATTTGTGTTTGTTGTGATACAAAGTTTGTTTGCATTATTTTTTTTCTTTGAGTGAGACCAATGAAATAGTTTATTATAGTCAAAAGTATTCTGTAGTGATTTACCAGTATTAGCTTATTATAGTGAGTGAGTTCACTATAATTGCTTCTGATATTCTAGTCATCTGCTTTGCCATGCAACCAATAGGCATAGGGGGTCAAATGCTGCCATGGGCATTGATTTTTGGGAATGTCTAATTTGAAGATTAAATTCTATAATCTCGAGTTAGATCACCACTATCTCATCAATTGAAAACCTTGAGGTGGCTTGAAAAGTTACATTTGTGATTTCTAGAACAAGGTTTTGAGATTCCAGATTATATAAAAAAAAGTTTTTAAATATAAAAATAAAGAAATAAAATTTCAAAATAACCCTTAGCCCTCTCACTACTATTAATGTACAATAGGTTTACAACCTTTTATAAGTGGTTGTAACATAAAAATTATGTGACTCATACCATATTTTTCAAAAATTAGAAAAAAATGTTTTAATTTCTGTTTAATTTTTTATTTTACTAAGCTTTAGATATTCCTGCAAAATAATCAATTCCTCATTGTCAGTTATGTATCAATTTGTGTTGCATATGGTTACTTTATAGGAGAAATGTACTTGTAATGATGTCAAATAAGCAAAAAAAAATAATAATAATAATTATACTAGACAAGAAATTATACGCTTGTTTTAATCCTTTACCCAAGTGTAAGCAAACTGTTTGCTCATGAAGTATCTTCACAAAGCTTCTTGTACATAGAAACCACTGACTTCACATCAGTTGCCTCAATATCCCATAATGCACAGCAGACTTCCTTTCATCAGATATGTATATTGCTATGCATTATGGGAAAGGTCACTACTCAGACTCACTTCAACATTTATTGATATCTCATTAGTGGGAGCCGAACTCAGGAAAATGTGGTTAAATCAGTGCAAAAGTTGTGTATTTTCCATACCGTATTATTAAAATACTCTGGATCAGAGATAGTTGTAGAAAGTTTTTGTTTTTATTTACAAAGTAAATTATACTTAACAGAAAATCATATTGCTTCAATCCTTTACCCAAGCATGAACAGACAAAGTTTGCTGTGCATTATGATATACTGAAGCTGTTGATGGGAAGTCAATAGCCTCCTCTATGTACAAGTCGCTTATTCATGATGATACTTCACCTATAAACTTTATACTTTGGATTAAAATGAGAATATAATTTCTTGTGGTCATAAAGTATTTAATATACTTTGTAACCAAACAACAACAAATATATATATATAGACAAAGTTTGCTGTGCATTATGATATACTGAAACTGTTGATGGGAAGTCAATAGCCTCTATGTACAAGTAGCTTATTCATGATGATACTTCACCTATAAACTTTGTACTTTGGATTAAAACGAGAATATAATTTCTTGTGGTCATAAAGTATTTAATATACTTTGTAACCAAATAACAACAACAACAAATATATATAGCTGCTTTACTCGGCTTTTTGGGTATTTAATTTTGTGTTAAAACATTTGCTTTTAAACTGTTCAAAAAAAGTGCAAAAAGGTCACAAAGATTGTGAAGAAAATATCTGAACATTGTATTCTGCACTCATGTGACCACTAATGTGGCAATCCTTAGGATTGAAAACAGGTATTTGTGATTGCTGTACCTCAAAGAGAAAGAGAACTGTTTGCACTACTGTTTTCAAATTATAAAAATATTACTATTATTACTATTACTATTATTACGGGCAACTCCAGGGATTCATTGGACTCATCGAGGGAGGCCCCAAATCATATTCATCACAACTATTTGACATTCATACAGTATCTATCATACCTCGCCTTAAACTCATTCACTGTCACAGCATCCACCACAGACTCAGGGAGCGCATTCCACTCATTCACTACTCTAAAAGTAAAGAACCCAGCTCTAACACCTTTACTAACCACACTTTTGCCCAGTTTCCATGGATGTCCCCTAGTCCTCCCACAACCAGCCCTGTTCTCAAAAATATCTTCTGAATTAATTTTATAGAAACCGTTCAGTAATTTGAATGTCTCAATCATATCTCCCCTCCTCCGCCTATCAACCAATTTTTGCAACCCACATATCCTCAACCTGTTCTCATACGGTTCATTCCACAGACCTGCTATCATCTTGGTCACTCGCCTCTGGATCCTCTCCACCTCCTCCCCATCAAGAAGAAACCTAGGTGACCAAATCTGAGCACAGTAGTCTAGATGGGGTCTTATCAAGGCTCGATACAGAGGAACAATAACCTGCTTGTCTCTGCATGTCATCGTATTCTTCAGCAACCAAGTGATTTGATGAGCTGTTTTGGTCACTTTTGCAATGTGTCCCCTAAATTTCAATTCCTTATCTACCAACACTCCTAAATCTCGTGCCTCATCAATTTCCTGGAGCACGGTTCCACCAATGCAGTAAACTGCCGCCAATCTTTTCACCCCAAAATGCATAACCTTACATTTTGCCACATTAAACTGACATCCATTCTCCTTAGCCCAGACCTCCAATCTATCCAAATCATCCAGCAAAATTTTGACGTCATCTGCATTCACTATTGCCCTACCCAACTTCGCATCATCCGCAAACAAATGAACTGTTCCTCTCAGATCATTTCCTATATCATTTATGAACAAATTAAACAGCAGTGGTCCAAGAACAGATCCTTGTGGCACACCACTAGTCACAGGCCGTCTTGTGGACTCTACTCCCGAGTAAACCACTCTCTGATATCTCTCCGTCAACCACCCTCCTATCCATCTCACCAACCCTATGTCCATTCCCATATGCTGCAATTTACTGATTAGAATTCCATGTGGAATCCTGTCAAAGGCCTTGGCAAGGTCCAGTAGAATCACCGTAAACCCATTACCCTTATCCACTTCAGCCGTCACTGTGTTATAATACGTGAGCAAGTTACTGAGGCATGACCTACCCTTCACAAAACCATGCTGTCCCCGATACAGTATCCCATTTTCTTCTATCCAATCTTGTATTTTTCTCTTGACTATTTTCTCTAAGACCTTGACAATGATTCCTGATATGCTAATCGGTCGGTAATTTACTACAGCAGTCTTGGAACCACCTTTATGCAGTGGAACTATTTTCCCCTCTTTCCACCCGCTCGGGACTAACCCAGACCCGAGACTCAAATTAAACAAAATGGTCAAGGGTACTAACAATTCTTTAGCTGCTTCTCGTACAACACGAGCTGGTATACCATCCAATCCCACAGATGTATTGACATTGAGGTTATGCAATAGACTACTCACCTCCACTTCATTAACCACAATTCCCGTATAATCTACTGGTTTATTCGTTTCTGCAATGTCACCACCTGGATGATATACTTTTGCAAAGTGCTCACTCAGTAACTCAACTATCTCAACTGATTCAGTTACCTCCCTATCATCGGCATTCTTTAAAATCAATCTGCCATGTACATTTTTCCTTTTACTTGCTACATTTCTAAAAAACTGTTTAGGATTCTCTTTAGCCTGCATGGCCAATGTTCTTTCGTAATCCTTTTTTGCTTTTCTTACCTATTACTCATATATACAGTAGGCCTCAGTTTCAAGTCTCCAGAAAAGACCAAAAATTATCAGCTTTGAAATTAATCAGTCCTTTCTCTTTCTTATTTCTGCCCTTCTCAGGTTAGAAGAGCTGACTGGAAAAATCTCTCCTCATACTAGTAGAAAAGGTCATGCAAACTCGTTTAATGCATATTTGTTTAAATAACCACCATATCAGACTTATTCCTTAAAAAAAACCAAAAAAACATAGATAGGCCACTGAGATACACAATATTCTACAAACAGCACTTATGTGCAAATGATATGCGAAAGTCAGTGCTTGGCCCCACATACTCTGCATTGTCCCAGTTCCCACATGACTCTTTCCTTGAATGCACCCAATTATAGTGTTGTGCTTATTTTCACGTTTTTGGTGTTTTTTCTAAATATTATTCACAATGACTGATGATAAATGTGCCCTTGAATTAGAACATGAACATCTCACAAATGTACAGCAATCCCTCGATTAATGCGCCTAATGCGTTCTTTAAAACAGGCACATTAATCGAAAATGCACTAATCAAATATAATAACCTATGGAAAAATGTATAATTCATTCCTCAGATTTCTTTTTTGACCCTTAATTTTTTTTATAAAAGAATTAGGGTATGTCTCAGGGCCTAGTTAAAGGAAAACCATGAAGCTGAAAGATAATAAAACATTCAGAATATAAATTTATTATTCTGCTTCTTAACAAAGAATTGAGCTAACGTAGTTTGGCGGGTTCTATTTCTTTTTTTCATACAACTGACGGTATAGCCCTATTGCATCTTCTGCAAATTTTACTGGTTCTCTCTTCACCAGGGTCGGTCTCTAAGCATTGCTGCTTAAAAACTTCGATTGTACGAAAACTATTTTCAAATAGTTTTCGTACAATTGTAAACTACAGTGGTATCTCGTTAATCCAAACCTCTTTAGTCCAAACCCTCCAGTAATCCGAACTGCGGTTTGAAAGAAAAAAAAAAAGTTTTATTCATTACGTATTATTTTGTGCACTATTATTTTTATTTAATAATTATTATTTTAACTATTATTATTTATTTTATTATTATTACAGTACAGTATTTTTTTTTTCATACTGTTGATTGTACAGTTATAGTGTAGGCCTATTTTGATTTATTGTGTTTTCACGTTTGCTTGGGAAGCCGTAGAACCTGAAGCGTACTGAACTATGCAATTTTATTAAATCAGAATCCTCAACAATACAGTACATATAAACTAAATTTTTTACTAAAATAAACTTGTATTATTTTTTAAGTTTTACATTACAGTACAGTAGCTTTTTTTCCTATCAGTTACTTCATTTATTTACAGAATTAAATTGATGTACCATTAGAATCTGATTATTTTTGTCATAAACACTAGTTATTGTCTCTTGGTGGGAAATTCGCTAATCCGAACGAGCATGGTTTTTATTAGTTCGGATTAGCGAGATACCACTGTATTTGAAAATTTGGGCTTGTCAGTGATTAAATTTTCTTCATATTCTTCAGAATCTTCCCGCTGTGCATCTAAATTTAGCAAGTCGGAATCACTCGACTTCTCAGAATGAGATTTAATTAACTTAGATTCATTTGAAAAGACTTTAAAATCATTTGCACAATGTTGAAGAATGTGTTTCCAAACGGCTCGCATATTGCTAGCAGTAATTTCATTCAACTTTGCGACTTTATAACCAGGCTGAGATTTCTCTGATTTGGCTAGAAAAGTCTTGGAATACATTCACTTTCAAAATAAGGCTGGTTTCATTGACATTAAATATTTGTTGATCACAATAGTCCCCTTCTTACACAATTTTCTTCAAAATCTCTGGATAATTTGTGGCCACCTCCTTATATGCACTTGCAGCTTCACCTGCGATTAGAACATTATGTAGGCTATTTCTCTTTTTGAAATGCTCAAATCACCCAGCACTAATGTTGAATTCTTCTTCTTTTCCATCATTGATAGCCCTTTCTTTCCAGGTTACAAAGAGACAATGCTTTTGATTTAATAAGGCTAGTGTTTAGCGGGATCCATTTTTAGTTACAGTCTTCGAACCATGTAAAAAGAAGTCTCTCTAATTCAATCATTATAATACTTTGATTTTCAGTGCATGCATGCATGATGAACTTCAAGTAGCCTTACCTTTCTCTTTGTATTCAGTAGTTGATTCACTCATTTTTGTGTTCTTGTCCTATCTTTTCTCTGGACTCACCTTGTTCATTTTTCTTTATTATTTCAAGTTTTTCTTCCAATCAGATTACTTTTCGAATTATTTTCACACTTCTGTTTTTGCTAACTAATTCTTTTACTCATGATTAAAGGTTAGGAAATTAATTTAAAATAAAAAGTACAGAAAACAATTGCACGAAATATGATCAGCAAAATGCTATGTAAAGCAGACGACATAAATTTTGGCAGTAAATTTGGAACATAGCATACATGGAAATAGTGTATTATGCCGTTAAAAAATAACTCTGTAAAATGTTTCAAATCGGTAACTAAATTATTTCATCCTGGTGAGTGATTTTTTAAAATAGTTAGCCATAAAAAATGTATAGATCGAAAATTTTTAAAATCTGTAACATTTACTTTTAAGATGTGTATAGGTGCACTAATCAAATTTGGGTATCGGAAAAAAATGACGCACTAATCGAAAACTCACTAATCGGGGGATCTATGACTGAATTAACACTGAGCTGAATTGCTCTATTAGCAATTTTGCTCGGTGATTAAGTTTAAGGAGGATTTAAATGCATTACCCCAAACATATGAAAAAAAAAAAGTGAAAGCACATTAATGGAGATGGAAAAATTGCTTACAATATGGATAAAAGATCAGATCCAGAAACTTGTTCCTTTGAGCCTTATGATAATACAGGCAAGAAGTTTATTTCAGGACCTAAAGGGAAAATATCCTGAATTAACACAGTCATTTGCTGAAAGCAATGCTTGGTGTGCATTTATCTAGTGAGGCTGCTAGCTCTGGTACCAGAACTGCCAAAAATTTTCCAGAATTGTTCAGTCCATAATCGACAAAGGTCCATATTTGTCTCAAAACAAATATATAGATGAAACAGGACTGTTTTATGAAAAAAATGCTATCTCGCACCTATATTTCCATAGAGGAAAAAACTACGCCAGGACATTGACACTTTGGCCTGGTGGAAATTCATCTGGAACATAATAGTTGAAACCACTACTTGTTCACAACTTTGAAAACCCATACGCATTAAAAGGCATCACCAAAGCTACACTTCCAGTCCAACCAGAAATCATGAATGACTCTAGCATTATTTTAAGACTGGTTTATCAACTGCTTTATTACTGAAGTAGAAAAATATTGCGATGAAAATGACATTCTCTTTAAGATACTGCTTATTTTAGACAATTCTCCCAGCCATACTGCCCATTTAGATGATTTCCACCCCAATGTAAACATTATCTACCTTCCATCCACCACTACATCATTACTGAAGCCAATGAATCAGGGTGTTATAGTGAACTTCAAGGTGTACTATTTACAGAGAACATTTGCCAAAGCAATTGAAGCACTGGACACAAACGAAATAACACTTAGGGAGTTCTGGAAATCTTACAGTATTTATCATGTAATGAGGAATATTGCAAAAAAAGCTTGGGAAGATATTACTCCAACATATTGGAAAAAAATCTGTCTGCAATTTGTTCCTGACAACCAAAGTTTAAAAAAAGAATGAAGCATTTGAGGAAGTCAGTCAAAAAATTGTAAAACTTGCAAAACAGTTGGAAATAGAAGTTGATGAACATGATGTGGAGGAACTTATAGAATCGCATGGTGAAGAGTTATCAAATGCAGATCTCATTGAACTTGAAACTGCTAAAGTTGCAGATGAAGAAAGATACGAAACTTTGGAACCAGAATTAGAACCAAAAAAGGATCATAGCAAAAGAGATGGCTGAAGCATTTTGAGAATTGACTTCCTGTTTAGTTTGGTTTGAGAAAATGGATCCAAACTTCCTTTTCTTAAAGTGCAAAGAATGGCTGAAGACACATTTTCCTACAATAGAGAAATTTATGAGTTAAAAAAAGAAAGCAAAAGTTTAAATATCTCTACAGATTTTTATGATAACTAGCAACCAGCAAACCTGCAATAATATGTAACATTTTTTTATTAAATGTAATCTTAATACTGGTGGAGCATTTTGGACTATATTTTTTAGTTAATTTTTCTTGATTTTCTTAAAATCAAGAAAAATTCTGTATATGGTATAATATGTATGTATCTTTTATGTATGTAATACAGGATGTTTATAATTTTTTTTACTGTTCAATATTTCTGCCTTGCATTACATGTTTATTTTTTGGATATGTGTTTGAAATGACAAAGGCTGAACGGTTGGGGGAAGGGAGGGAGGGGAATCCAACTTATGTAAATTTCATCTTGCATAAGGAGTTGCAGAGCAGTCTACTTATGTATATCGAGGTGTGTGTGTGTGTGTGTGTGTGCGTGCGTGCACTTATCAATATGAAATTGACTCTGTGTATTGACAAATAATACAACTTGTTTATAGGAAGTTAATATACTTCTCCCACTATTCCATGACAAGCCTTGCTTGTCATTAGTATAATAGCCATTTGGTGACTGCAAGCATGTTCCTTCAGATGCAGAAGAACAATGTATATTTCATTTGTAATTGATATACCATGCACCCATAAACTATATAGGTTATGACTTAGTTCTAAGAAATTATTATCTTTATCCATGTTTTTGTTTAAAGGCAGAAACAGACATCACGGGATAATAATTACTTCACTTTAATTTAATTATTATTAGCCAATATCTAAATAAATGTCAGTTAATTACAGTAGATGCAGACTATATCAAACACCATTATAATTATAATGAAATCATGTGCTATCATGAACTACTGAAAAGATTGCCTAAATCCCTTAGAGCCAATGCTATTTTAAGCTTGCTTTTACGAACAGTGAAAGCACAAAACTTTCATGATAGTGAAGAATTTCCTCTTTGGTGTCACAATCCATATTCACAATATGCCACTATTGGGAGTAATCCTGTGGAAAGTGATGCATAAAATTTACTCCCGTTTTGTATTTAAACTAGAAAATAAAAATAAAAAAGAAGACTAGCTAGATTAGTAAACAAAGAAAATGGCAGGGAATAGACACAACCATACATAAAACACAAAATGACAACGTAAAAAATACCTGCAAAAGTAATGGGAGAGACATAAAAAAGAAGAGAACTAGAAGAGTATGAAATCATAAAAATGAAAATCCAAAATTAACATTTAGTTCATTATGAATATCAGGTGAGTGACATTAATTTAAGTTAAGGCAACATTCTGAAATCTAAATATGGGTAGATCTGTACCATTAAAGTGATTCAGTCAATATTATAATTGGTCACCTTAAATTACAAAGATGGAAAAATGACACAGGCAATGAACAGCTGGCCTGCATTAGTCAGCCTACAGGGAGGGGAAAGTGATTGGCACAGATGTGTGAACACATCAGCTTACTAATTGGATTGGACAGAGATCTAATGTTCATCATTAGATCTTCTCTGTCTAGTGCTTCCTAAAGCTGACTTATTTATACCAGCTGTAATTCCTACCCTTAAGCTGAGTAATGCAGGCTAACTGTTCATTGCTCATGTTCCACTTCATCTTTTATGCAAATTCATTGATCCACATATTATTATTATTATTATTATTATTACTGGTATCTCCATGGAGTCAGTAGACTGATTGCAGGAGACCCAAACTAGCAAAACAATATCTGTCATATCTCTTCTTGAATTCATTTACAGATGAAGAGCTCCCAACTAAATCGGGCAATGAATTCCACTCATTCACCACCCTCCAGGCAAAAAACCTTGTTCTGACACCTTTGTTAACCACACTCTTCTTTAATTTCCAGAGATGACCTCTTGTTCTTCCATCACTATCACACAGCTGAAACATTTCCCCTGCATCAATCCTATAAAAACCTTTCAGTAATTTGAATGTTTCTATCATATCCCCTCTTCTTTGCCTATCAACCAATCTCTGCAATCCACAAGCTCTCAATCTATCAATGTAGGGAGCAGTTTTTATATCACTCACCAACTTGGTCACTCTTCTCTGAACCCTCTCCACAGCCTCCTAAATTAGAGGATAAGAACTTTTAAGCATATCAGTACCGTGTGTTAGGAAAGAAGAAGTTTTTCTTAAAGAACTGCAGGTTGTAGTTTTTTGGGAACACTTCATGAAAAATACTTGCAGAGAACAGAGGTAAATGAAATAATAGAGGAAGAAAAGAAGAAGCAGGTTCTGTGTGTTTGCAGTTATACTGAAAAAGGTATGCTGAGCAGCTGCTGTTTTTGTTTTAACAGGCCCAAAAGAAAGTGGAAGAATGAGTTGTCAGTTTTCAAAGGAGCAATGACCATGGAAATACATGTCGAATAGACATAGGGCAAAAACAGTGCATATGTGAGATAGAAGTTGAAGTTTGTAAGGGAGGGATCTATGACTGAATTAACACTGAGCTGAATTGCTCTATTAGCAATTTTGCTCGGTGATTAAGTTTAAGGAGGATTTAAATGCATTACCCCAAACATATGAACAGTATTCTATGGATTTGCAGATTTGGGATTTGTATTGAATTAGTAGCTGGATTTGTGAAAATAGCATATTAAGCAGAAAAGAATGAATGCCTAGTTTTTTAGATGCTGAGGGGGTTGTTGATGTGATGTGTTTATGCCAGGAGAGACTGCAGATAGATATAAATCCAAGAAGAGAGATCTGATCCTGTCTGATGATTTATGTATTACTGAGGGGTAAGGGTAGGTGAGTTTAGATTCCTTTTGCGAAAGGAAAGCTAATACTGCAGTTTGGTGGCATTAAAGGTAACTATGTTATCTATGCCCTACTGAAGGAAGGTATGGAAATCAGTGTTAAAGGCACTGCTTAAAGGTGATCATAAAGCTTGGAATGTGTATGAGACATTGATGGTTTATCAAATGAGTAGAATGAAGTGTACTGTCATCAACAAAGCTGTGAGTAGAATTAGTGGTGATTGAGAGTAGGTCATTTATACATAAAAGGAGGAGGGCAGGTAATAGAGCTGAACCAGGCACTCCTGCATTGGTAGCAGAGCTCAAAAAGAGGAAATCATCCACCATGATATGCAGTAATAACCAGAGAGAAAGCTATTTACTTACAGAGGAAGGTAAGGGGGGGGAAGAACACCAAAGGATGGTAATTTGTTTAGCAGGTCTTGATGCTAAATCAAAAACTCTGGAAATGTTGGGTAACATTGCATTTCTCTGAACTTTTCATGGCATGTGTCCAGTCATGGGTGATGTAGGTTAAGAAGTCAGCCATACATCTTTATTGGTAGAATCCATACTGATAGTTGATGATCAACTGGTGGGCCTCTAGGTAGCAGAGAAGTTAATTGATGACTTTCTCCATTATTTTTGAGAAGATTGAGGTGATGGATGATTGGTTGATAGTTTGACAATGGATTCCTGTTTTCATTTTGGAACAGACTAGATATGCTTTCTTTAATTGTTGAGATAAATGTCATCTATGAACAAGATTGTAGAGATGTACAGGACAGGTATTAGCCCTGGAGCACAATATTTGAGTGCAGCTGGAGAGATGGCATAAGAAACAGAAGCCTTTTTAGTGTTCAAGTTGTTTAATATTCTTTTGATGTTTTTTTAGCCAGAATACTACAGGAAGCATATACAGTGCTCATATTCGGGAGGTGATCAATTGTAAAGTTGGCTGACTGCTTGAAGTTAATTTTAATTGTGCAGGTCTCCTTAATGGTATCTCTACCTTGACACAGTAAGGAGGCTTGTGCTTACCCATGACCACAAGAGCTATGCTACTGGTAGGGCCTCCCTAGCTGGGCAGGTCAAGAGGTAAGTGCCAGGCTAAGAGAGATACCCTGATCCTCCAGGTTAGGGGTTTTACACAAGGCTGGTTACCTTACCAAGTAAAAAATTTCTACAACTCAGACTCCAGTTGAAACTAGAAAATTCATTGGACAGAAACAATGGGAAATGACCAAGAAAGGATAAAGATAAATGATTTGGAATCTTGAATATTTTAAAAATAGCCACATGGAATGTACGAAGCATAACAACAAAGGAATATTACAATGAGCAAAACACCAAAAAACTAAAAATATTAATATAACTGTGATAATAGAAACAAAAAATAAATTAAAGAGAACAAAAGATATAAATGGTTTTATTATGTTATATTGTGGAGTGGATCAACATATCAGAGCTTCTAAAGGAGTGGCCATTTTAATCAATAATAAATGAAAAAATAGAATACAAAAGTACAATTTTGTAAATGATCGAATTATAATAGTTAAATTAAAAACATATTTAAATATTATAGGAGTATATGTCCCTGGAGAAGGTGGAAAAGAGGACTCCAAACAATTTTATGAGGAACTACAAAAAAGAGTTAAATAAATAGTTAAATAAACCAGTTTGATTGTAGTGTAGCTTGTTTTCTGTGTATAGTTGTATGCTCCAGAAGATGAATTTGACATAAAGGTCAAAAACGTCAAATGTAGATTTTAGTTATATTAAACTAAAGTTTTTATTCAAACACAGTAGTTATCTTCATCATAATTTTCAAAAATGCATTCGGATCACTGTGTAAGCTTAAAAGAAACAATAAATCAAAAATTCGGACAAGAATAACGGACGAAAACCTCGAAAATTGTATGCGATTATCCTTAAGTAATATTAATGTCAATATAGATAGTCTCGTAGTTGAAGTACAAGGCCATTCTTCACATTAAATTGTTATGTCGTTCATTATATTATAAAATTTATGTAGAGCTGTATACCAAAGCATTATATTATAAATAAATGAAATATGAAGTAGCAACTTGTTTTAATTCATTTAATATTAATTTATTTTATTTAATAATTTAGTCAGGCCCTTGACTTGGAGACAGAATGATAATTTGGCCCCCGAATTAGGAAGGTTGCCCATGCCTGCTTTAGATTGTGGCAAGCAGGGTGACATTGCATTAGTTAGCTAAGGTATGGCAGCAATATATTGAGAAAGTACTTCAAAATGCAAATGCACCATACCCAATCACAAATAACCAAGGCTAAATTTATTTCCCTAAATTTATAATAAAATCCTTAATAATTAATATCAAAACTTATCTTTTCTACCCCCCCCCCCACCTCTTACTGATGAAAGCAAGCTTTTCAATTGTTCTTGCCATTTATTTCTGTATTTTTCTGTTACATCCATTTTTTGTGTCATGTTTATTCTTTCAGTATGTCTTTATTTCTCCTTTTATCTTTTAGTGTACCAAACGGTTTATATCTGTCTATCTTGCCAAAAGCTTTTTTTATGTTTTTGACAAGAGTTGGGTAGATAGAAGGAAAAGAGGTGATATGATACTATGGGAATTTTTCCAGATTAATATGAGGGGATGAAAAGAGTTGAGATTTGAGGGTGGAAGAATGAAGGTGTGAGATTTTTTGCATGGTGAGGAAATGCATAGTGAATGCAAGGGGAAGTTATAAATGAGTTTAAGGTTCAATGCAATAGACATAGCTAGTTAAGTGAGACTCCCATGATGAGTCTACCAACTCCAAGGTTGTTGTAATAATAATAACACCATTGGTATTATTATTACAACAAAATAATATTGATATTTTACTGTGGATACATGTTTTTGTTATTTTCATAAACACACATAGCATTAAAGGGATAAAAATCCTATGTTGTTATATAGCCAGTAAGTGAAACTCAAGATCGAGAACTACGATCTATGAGTCTCAATGCCGAAAAACTATCGATCTATTGAGACTCATAGATCGTAGTTCTCGATCTTGAGTTTCACTTACTGGCTATATAACAACATAGGATTTTTATCCCTTTAATATCTATTAAGTTGCCAGAAAACTAGCCATTTGGCTTTTCATTGTAATTACAAAATATAAGCACACCTTTATGGCATTCGTATAGTGAAGGTATGTAAGTTCTTTTTACTAAGCTTTGATATCTTCCAGGTCTACCTACTCACTGATGAGACCTCAAAAAAGGTTGAAACTGGTCTGGGTAGTGACCTCTCCTCATAATGTAATGACAGTATTACATCTCCTAGGAGCTGTGTTTTACATTGTGAGAGAATATCAAGAATAGTGAGGGAGCTTGCTCCACCTTTGCTTCGAATTGCCTTCGCCGATAGTTTTTCGGCATTGAGACTCATAGATCGTAGTTCTCGAACTTGAGTTTCACTTACTGGCTATATAACAATATAGGATTTTTATCCCTTTAATATCTATTAAGTTGCCAGAAAACTAGCCGTTTGGCTTTTCATTGTAATTACACATAGCATTTGTATTTTGAGCATGAAGGTAGGATCTGTGCAGGATCTTCCTTTACTAATGCCATTTTATTCTTTATTTATGTATATTTTTTCCAAGTTGATTCTCTTCTTCAGTGTGTGTGTGTGTGTGTGTGCAGATATTTTATAACCTGTTTAATAAACTTGTTCCTCTGTAGTTTGTACAGTTATTCTTTTTTTTTTTTTTTTTTTTTTTTTAAAAAAAAGGGAATCAAAGTTGCATGGTTGTGGTCACTGGTTATTTTACCAGTTTATATGCTTTGGATGTTGATATAAGAAACTTTTAATCGATATAAGAAATTTATTTCCTGCATATTTTATATTCTCTTGGTGATTTTCTGTCATTTTTTTAAAATATTTCATTAAATTCTTCTAATATTATATTATTTGAAAGAAATCATCAGTTACTAAATATATGAAGAGCCAAATTTTCTAAAAATCTTTTAAAGCATTAATTCTGATTGTTTCTTTCCTTTTACAGAGTTAATAATGGTTATCTGTGTATTATTGTTCTTCTCTCTCTCTCTCTCTCTCTCTCTCTCACACACACACACATTCTAAGTGCAATCAAAAATTATAATTGTAAGTAAAGCAGATAAGAGTAATAACACATTAATCTTGAAACCTAGTTGATTATACTCATAAATTAGCCACAATACTTACGGACCACTCTACTGTACTTAACTTGTTGAAATCTAATTGCAGCTTCAAAAAAAGTCAATTTAAAATGCCAGGTAATTTTCACAAAATATCAGAGACAAGCATTCCTAAACATACCTTATCCATTGGAATGGATGATAGTGTTAGTGAGGCATTTCTATGGAAGATATAATTGAATTGTCATCTACTAAAAGAAAAACTTACACTAACCTGAAAAAAAGTCTGACCTTTCTGCAATATTAAACTTCACTGCATGAATTTATCTGCAACAAGCCACAGTAAATAACTTTTTTATTATGTAAATATTTCATCTTATATATCATAAGAATCATCAGTACAATTTTTGAGCAACAATAGAAATTGAATTAAAAAATAGTAGTGCGCATGCTTAGATTGGAATCCCTCTACATATACAGTCATGTGTTTATTGCTTTAAATTAATGGGCTGAAATTAAAACTACTTAAATTAAAATATAATAGCCAAATTAATTTAATACAATTGAGGATAGCAATTTCCCAAACTTTTGAAATAGTGAGACAGTCGTTTCAATTAAGATTAGGTCTGTGAAGTAAGGTTTCAGCACTCTCTTTATATAAAGGCTCATGTTTATATATAGAATCTATGTAGCAGCTTAGCGTTATTCCATTGGATCCTCTGGTTAGCATTTTCAATTCCATGTTTGTGCAAGGCCAAAGTTATGGGGGTTTGATGAGACGGAATGGTCTTGATGTTCAGAGATATGTTTATTTATAGATCTTACTATGGACAAACAGGAAGATCTGTAAATAAACATCGACCAAATTCACAACTTGCTACCTTCTCCAAAAGACAAACTCCCATCAATGATGCTACCTGGTGTATACAAAGTACAGTTTACACTAACATGGTACTTCATATACATGGTAGCATCATTAGTGAGAGTTTGTCTTTTGGAGAAGGTAGCAATGAGTTGATATATTTTTTCATCACTCTTGCCATATGGTCAGAGATGCCTTTAATATATGGAATAGGAGTCCCATGGGCTTCTTCTCTAGGTCAGTTTATAGGAGAGTGGTTAATTATTTTTTGGGTTATTATTGGATTATATTATATCCATTTAGTAAGACTGTTTCTTTGACAATTTCCAATTCCTGTTTTAGAGATTTTTTCCAAAGAACAAATCATGTGTTCTCTGGATACTAAAGATTTTATGATGCCATATTTTTGAGATGGATGGTGAACTGATGTATTATGGATATATCGACCTGAAAATGTTAGTTTTCGGTAAATGGAAATGGATCTTGCTTATGGTTGGATATGTACATCAAGAAAGGAAATACCATTTGATGATTCTTTTTCTAGTGTGAATGATGATGATGATGATGTCATATGATACATAAGACTTTTTTTATTTACATAATAAAAAAAGTTATTTACTGTGGCATATGTGTTACTTTATAGTTATGGATACCTTACAGGTTTCACTATATAAGGAATTATCTGCAACAGTTTTTCCAGATTTGACAGACTATTTGTAAGCATTACTGCTAAAAACCTGTAATTTAATATTATATAATTAATTAAAAGTTTTATCCCCATGGAGTCCAAAGACTCATTGTGGGAGGCCCTCACTAACTATTATTGACACAATACCCATTGCTACTCCTGAAACTTGTTTGCTGACAGGGTACAAATGTCTACCTCTGGCAGCTCATTTCGCTCATTTATTACTTTCCAGGTAAAACATCTAGCCCTGCCCTCCCACCCTTGCTAACTCTCACACAGCTTCCAGGATTCCCTGTTCTATCTCATCCAGTCATATATTGAAAGATTTCTTTAGCATCTGCTTTATTAAATCCCTTCAGTAATTTATGTTTTCTATCATCAGGAAGTGGTAGAGATGATTCACAATCGATAGTAGCTTCATCTGAATCCTTTCTATCACTTCCAAGAAATTCAGGTGATAAAATCTGTGCACATTTTCTAGATGTGGTCATATCAAAGCCTTATAAAGAGGAATAATAACGTTTTCCCATCCTGTTTCTTAACATCCAAGAGATTCTTTGAGTTATTTTACATACTTTTATCATATATCCTCTGGACTTCAACTCCCTGGCCCCCCCCATTACCCCTAAATCCCTAATCTTTTCAGTTTCTTGTGCTTCAGTTTCATTGCACAGTGCATGATGTTACATGCTGAAATGGCAACCCTTATCCTTTGCTGAAACTACTAATCTGTTTAGATCAACCTGCAGTATCCACCTTTACTAACTATCGCTTTTTCCCCATTTAGCATCATCAGCAAATAATTGGATATACTCCCCCCTTCCAAAAAAAAAAAAAAAACATTCTCAATATCATTAATGTATAGATTAAACAGAGCAACAGCCCAGAAAACTGGTCACCTGTCTTCTCTTGATGCATTTGATACATCTCTACCATATACTGCTCTCTAATGTGTGTCCATCAGCCATCCTGTATGTCCATCTCATTTGCTCTGGCTTATGTAATCAGATGCCTTTGCAAAGCCCAGCAATATCATGTTATAACCATCTTCCATATCCAATTTAGTTGTAACTTTATTGCAGAAATTGAGTAAATTACTAAAACAGTACTTCCCCCTTCACAGAGCCTTGCTGTCCATTATAGAGTATCATATGCATATCCTCTTATTCTCCAAAGGGAGATTAAAAAAGTGTCTGACATTGGTAGGCAGTTAGTCTCCATCCTTAACCATTTCTGTCATTGTGCTGGATGAGAAGATAATAAAAATATATTCAACTACTCATTTCATGTTCCTAATCCTAACTATTATATTATTTGTCTGTATATAATGTTATTTACAAGATGCATAGGTTTACTTTTTTTTTTTTTAAATATCATTGCCAGAGTTAATCTTTGCCACAGATCAGTTAACTGAACTTTTGGATTAAAACCCCAAGTTTCTTATGAGAGGATAAACCCTACTTAACTATGCTAGAGATCGACTAACTTAAGATATGCTGACACAAAAGCCTAGAAAAATTCCTCTAAATGATATAGGTGAAGATTTGGATGGCGATATTCAGTTGTTTGCAGATGATGCAAAGTTGGGATGAACCATGAAGATGTTGTGTGGCCTTACAAGAAGACTTGAATAAATCGAGTGACTTGGCATGGAAATGGAGATGCGAGTTCAATGTTGCAAAATGTAAGGTTTTTAAAATTTGGAAAACAAAGATGGGATGCAGAATTTATGCTTGGTGAGAATATATTGTTGGAGGTAGAGAAAATAAGAGATCGGGGGGGGGGGTGATAGTAGATAAGGATCTAAAATTTAGGGGACACATCGCCAAAATTGAAGACAACACAAAGGCTTCTGGGAATGATGTGGAGGACACTGACGTGTAGAAGTAGGGAGATTCTTGTTCCATTATATAAGGCTTTGATTAGGCCACACATGAACTATTGTGCCCAGATTTGGTCACTGGGTTTTCAGAAGGATGAAGAGATGTTGGAAAGGGTCCAAAGGCAACTTACTAAGGTAGTTTCTGACCTCTGGAATGTCGAGTATGAGGAAAGATTGACAAGATGTAATTTGCAGTCTGGTGGACAGGAGGAAGAGGGAGAGATATAATAGAGACCTACAAGTTGGTAAGGGATTGTTATAGGATCAATGCAGGAGAAGTTCTACAGAAAATAGTGGGAGATCAGGGGAGAACCAGAGGTCATCTCTGGAAACTGTATAAAGAGAGTGTGAGTAGGGGAATGAGAGGCAGGTTTTTTTCGTGCAGAGTTGTAAATGATTGGAATGCCTTGCCTGAGAGTGTGGTGTCTGCAAGGAGTTTGAATGTGTTCAAGGCACGGTATGATGAGCTGTGTGTGTGATAAAAGGACCTCCCAGATGAGTCTTTGACTCCATGAGGTCTTGGGGTGATAATAATAATAATTAGTTTTTTGAATCAAACAAACATAGTCATTCTTCTGCCAGTCTATCATCGTGAGATATTTGATTGGATGTGATCTAAAATTCAGAATTAAAATACTTATGAATTTATGTGTGTTTCTATCAGTGGCAGCCTGTGAAGTTTTAAGTGGGGGTGCTGCCTATACAAAATAATTTTTAAAAAATTCTTTTTTTCCTAATCAGTAACGAATTCATTAATAAATAAATCTACAGATTTATTTATTAATAAATTGGTTACTAATTGGGAAAAAAAGAATGTTGTTTTTTTTAATTTTGTATAGGCAGCATCCCCACTTAAAACTTCATGGGCCACCACTGGTTTCTATATATATAAAATATGAGAGATTTGGTGCAATATATAGGAATCCAAAACTATAATGATCATGGATCATTCTACATCAACATGTACTATGTACTATAAGAAAGGGGCATAACTTTAAAATAATAAAAAAAGGGTGGTAGTCTTACATAATCAATGAAATTCATCTAAACTTCATTAACAAACATCCATGCTACAATGGGATCATGAACTCATGGCCTGTTAGGTGAAAAGCAGAGACACTATCCAATCAACCAACTAGGCTTGCAATATTTAGTGGATATGCTATTGTTTTTAATAATCAATTTATTTATAAATTGAAACTATTTTCACTAACTTCTAAATTAAATTATATGGAAATCAGTAAGCAGTTGACATTTACAAAGTTCAGGACCAAATATATCTTTGCTCTCTTCCTCTTTTCCCCATATTGGATTACATCATTGATAACCTGAAGAAATTTGATACCAGAACTAGTTTTCCTTAATGTTCACCTAAGCTCATAACTTAGTTTATTATTAACATTATTTTCATCACTTAAACTGATGCACACTCAGGGTTAAACATTTTGGCAAATACAGTACATTAATTCACATTATACTTCATGATAATCCTGTTCAAAAATGTACCTCTTAACATTGGAGGAGGAGGAGATTGAATTACCCTATTCTCATTCTCACTTATAAGTGACAGCTGATTCAGCTTCTGTAGACAACTTGGTAAATTTTATGCTTTACTTAATCAAGTGGAAGTTGGTATAAAACAGAGAAAAAAACTTTTCTATTAGAATGGTTGTTACTACAACATATAGACAGCACTCACCAGTTCACTTGACATCTACTACTTAGATGACATGCCCCACTATCAGAACTGAACTAAAAGCAAAATTTCAGAAAAGAAAAGAAAAAAATTTTTAATTTGATTGATGTAACATTTGTGAAATATGTTACCATCTAATATATTTCATATTTCATAATATATGAAATATGAAATATGTGTATCCATCCAATTCTTAAAATAGTTTGCAACCTGCAAGAATATTTAACAAAAACGTGTGTGTATATATATATATATATATATATATGCATATAATTATTGTTATTATTATTAAGAGATACTTCAAAGAAGTCAGGGTTCCATCAAGGGAGATTGCAATATCACCCCTCAAAAGCAATTCATTCCAATCACACACCACTCTATCAGAAAAATCTAGCTCTCACTCTCTTCTTTCTCCTCCCTACTTCTTGACAGCATTGATTTTCAGCACTCATAGACATCTTCTTATCCTTCCATAAAATGAAAAATTCCATCTACAGATGTCCTGTATGATTTTCTCAGAAGTTTATAAGTCTCAATCATATCACCCCTTTCTTCTGTTTACTAGTATCTGTAATCCATGAATTATCAACTGTTTTCATAATCTGTATTCCACAATCCCAGCATCATCTTTACACTGTCCTTTTCACCCCCCCCCCCCCCAAGTAACATCACCAAGAAACCAGGAGTCTAGACTTACACACAGTAGTCCAAGTAAGGCTGTATAGAAGCAAAATAACTTACTTATCCTTATATGTCAATGTTCGTTTCAGCATTGCAATTATTCTCTGAGTTGTATTTGCAATCTTTTCTGTATGAACTTCAACTTTCTGTCTACTAAAACTCCGATCAATCCCTACCCTGATCAGTTTCTTCTAGTATAATCTCACCAGTATAATACAACATTAAAATAACTTTATGTATAAGAATATAAGACATGATAATTAATAAATAACATAAAACATAATACGACATTGGATATGTCATTACACTAAAGTGCATAACTTTACATTTGCTAACACTGGAGTGATAACCAGCATGCTCACAGTTCCAGCATATTCAAATCATTCTGCAAGCACTGTATATCAGCCACATTCCTAATTACCCTGCCAATCTTTCCATCATCAGCAAACAGCTGTATGTCACCTGTCAAATCTTTATATTAATTGTCATTAATATAAAGATTGACCAGGGATTTATCCCTGTGGTACACCACTTGTCATCTGAAATATACCATTTTTTGATATATGGGAGTCAAGCCATCCTCTTATCCATGTTAATATTTTAAAATCCAATCCCACATTCTCCAGTTTATGCAGAGTATTCCATGCAAAAGCCTTAGTAAAGCCAAAGTATAATGGTGTATCCATTCCCTTGTCTAACTCAGTGGTAACATTATTATAAAATATGAGCAAGTTGCTCAAATGTGACCTTCCCTTAGTAAACCCATGCTGTTCATTACAAAGTGTAGGTTCTCTGTCAATTCATTTCTGTATGCAAGCTCTTACTAACTTTTCCAAAATCTTAACCTCTCCACCCCAGAGATACTGATAGATTGATAGTTAGACACATTAGTCTTTGCACCACCCTTGTGCAGTGGGATTATCATAACATTCTTTCCACTCTTGTGGAATCTTCTTTGTTCTAAGGCTCAAATTATATAGCCTGGACAAGGAAGCAGCAAGTTCAGATGAACACTCTTTTAGCATCAGTGCAGATATCCCATCAGCCTCTGTTACCAAATGCTTATCCACTTTGTGTCCTCCTCATACACCTGAGTTTTTTCATCCAGTGAAGAGGTAGATAAGCTCAATGTTGCTCAAAATTTGGTTGATAGCTTTTAGTAAAATTGGCACTTTTAGTTGAATCTATGAGAATAGATTGAGGGTGTGTGAGTTGCAGAGTTTAGCCTGTCAGCTAAACTCTGCAAGAGAGAGGATATGTTAGAAATTTATATGTTACTAAAAGGATTCTATAAGATTGACACAGAAGAAATTTTTCAATACTTGGAGAGTAGGGGATAAAAAACAAGGAGTCACACTTAGAAGTTGTCTAAGAGTGTGGTTAGTAAGGGTGGACTAGGTTCTTTACTTGGAGAGAGTGGTGAATGAATGGAATGGATGGTAGCCAACTCTCCCGTATTTCCCGGGAACTCCCATATTTTAGCTAATTATTTTGGATCATGTATTTTTCATAATCAGTCATGTCGTTAATTTTTCAATGTATATTATAACCACCAAATACAATTTGACACTAATATCGATAGTTTGGAAAATTCTAATCGATACAATTCTGTTACGGCCAATGAATATACATGGGTATTCAGGCAAAGATGTTATATCGTTGCGTTGATCTTGTAACCTTTGGCGCCATTTTAATAATCGATACCCATTTGGAATAATCAAATCGTTGGTAGCGATTTTCGATATACATTTCCAGATTTTGTTTGTCTGTTTCATATCTTGCGTTCTTACCAGCTGTTGTGTCTGCATTCATTCTCAAAGTATTTTCAGTATCCTTGAACATCAAGTGCCATAGTATATTTTCGTGATGGATAGTGACGTTGAAATGGAAAGTAATAATGTAAAAAGGCAACCAAAAAAGAAATGTAAATATTTGTGTGTTTATCTGAAGAAATGGGAAGAACAGTACTCCTGGCTAAAACCTGCCATCCAACGTTTACAAAGCTAATTGTATATTATGTAAACGTGACTTCATTATCGCCCATGGGGGTAATAATGACTGCAAGCAACATTCTAGCACTGTAGGACATAAATGAAGAGAAAAAGATGTGATGACTTCTTTGAATTTGAACCTTTTCCTTATTTTTGAATCTCCCCAATCTCCCTTATTTTCATTGTCAAAAGTCGGTCACCCTACCCGAGGTGGTTGTGAGCACCCCAACAGTGAATAGATTTAAGGAGATATATGATAGGTATTGTGCTAATGGATAAAGTGGGTCTCCTGCGATGAGTCTTTTGATTCCATGGCGTCCCCCATTTAAATAATAATAATAATAATCTCTTCTGTATCTGTTACCTGCTAACCATCTGCACTCAGTAGAGATATTCTTTCTTTTATTTGCAGCATAAATTATAGAATTCTTTTGGTTGTTTTTAGTTTTCTGTGTAACAATTTTAACTCTTCTGGCCTACTCATTAAAATTTCATAACTGACATGATCCTTATCACACAGTATTCCTTCCACATTATCTTTTTCTAAAGAATCTGTTGCTTAATAAGGGATGCTTCCCATGTACTGCAGATATCCTTCCTCTCTAACAAACAGGGGAAGGATATCTGCATAATAATATAATATAATAATAACATAATATACTCCTCAGCTGGTCATAATTTGCTTTGTAGTTCAGCATGTAACTTTTTCGGAATGGAACATCCATAAACTCAGCCACTTCCCAAGTCAGGGCAGCATGATCACTGTCACCATCTAGAGGCAGAACAGTCACATCTTTAACTAAAATCTTCTCTGACACTATAATCAGATCTAACGCTCTTTGACGTCGAGTTTCTTCTTTCACATGTTGCTTGAGGAAGTTGTCTCTCAACAGCTCAATATATTCGGTTTCATCCTTCACCTCAAGTTTCTTCTCTCACATGTTGCTTGTGGAAGTTGTCTCTCAACAGCTCAATAAATTCAGTTTCATCCTTCACCTAAAATTTCCCTGCTTCCTAATCACTATTCAGATAATTATTAAAGCTACCCATGATGATTACTCATTTTCCATCTGTCATGTTTATTTGATAATGCATTTCTTCATCACTAGCAACTGATCCGCTAGGTTTGTGACAACACCTCACTATGTATTTGATCTTGTTAGATGCAACCTCGCACACCATATGACATCATACTCACTGCCACACAGAAAATTGTTACTAATATTGCAGTCTTAGCTTTCTACTTTAACGGGACTAAAATCACCCACTGTCATTAGCATCACAGCCCCCCTCCTCTCCAGTCCCATGTATCCTTCCTAAAAAAATACTGTACCCTTCATACTCAATACCAGTTAGTATATCTGCCTCTGATAGCCATGTCTCACTAATGAATACAACTAAGGTCTCAACTTAACTGATATTTCTACCCCTTTGTTTCTAATACTTCTAGCATTCATGTACAGACATAATAAATTACCTACATGCTTTACTTTTACTGACATACTTGCACATACTTAATAATGCCAAAATGAATGAACACACAATCGTTCCTTCCTCATAATCATTTCCATGATAATGCACATTCCTATTATTAACATGTTATGTAACAAAATCTCAATTCAATACAGGTATGAAGACTGCTTAAATTGGCTAGATTTCATTTCTTAGGCAAAGAATTCATATTGGAATATAATTTGCTATATATACAAATCATCTTAAGCACACATCTTAATATAGATAGTCTCTGCATTAGGAATTGTCAACAGGATCACAAAACAGAAACTGTGATCTTAGCCTTGCCACATTGAAAGAACTACTGCCAACACTGGTACATCAGTACCTAAGGCTACAAGAAAGCCTGAAAAGAAAGACTTAGTGAAATTTTTTTGTTTTTTCTTGCATGTAATCTTCATAAAATTCTAAGTGCCATCTTTTCATAGGCATGGTTCCTGTCTTTTTTATTCTGGTACACTTTGCAACTAATAGAGATCTAAGAGCAAATTCTGATGTGCAATTACTAGCATTAAATAATCCATTACTCTACATGAGATTTTATACTTGCTTATGTTTCTGTGATGACTGAATAGAACATTATAGTAATTCTGTTAACTCTAACTATTAATTACGATGGTGTCTCAGAAATACAGTAATACTCTTATGTGAAGGACTTTATTCTGACATAGATGTAAGTTTGATTCATATCAGTGTGTGAAAGATCAGGATTCTGTGACAGGTGGTCTAGATCCTCCAAGTTGTAACACTGTAGCTCCTTGTGGGCATTTGGTGGCACAGCATGCATTGCACATACCTACACACAACAACCTAATGTTTTGCAACAGGTGGACTCCCATAATTGATTGAGTGTGGTACAATAGTGTTCAGTATTCACACTCTCGTTCCAGTTAAGAAAAATCAACAAGCAATGCACCCTATGATCCCAAAAAATATTGATGCCATGATGTTTTTTACTGATGGCATTGCTCCAAATTATTTTTGTTGACAGAAATACTTTTCACATTATAGATGATTTTTTTGTTTCTGTTTTCACATGATATACTGAAGTTTTATGCCTTTAATATGCAGAAATCACATCAAGCATTGTGCTCTAGCCACTCCTCCCCATTTGCATGCAAATTTAATATTCTGCTTTTTACAATTACATACCTAACTACTATAATATCATACAGTGCTAAATGTACTTTTATCCAGTGGCTAACTGGACATGTTCCACTGTGAAAGATCATAATTCATTGTTATGCTGTATATCCATGGTGATCATTCAGCTGATTTGACATATGTATGTTGCTCTCCTCAAAATCTATCAAAAAGTGAGCAGTAACAACTCAGTTATGTCTTACAGTTCATCTTTTTTTAATTCTTTTCTGCTTTTCATTCCTACTACTTTAATTCTTTGGAAAAGTATCTCTGTAACAGTCTTTCCTAGAAATTGCATTCCACTGTTATTTGAGATGAATGTGAGTTAGTGTTTTTTTTTTATACTTAGCCTTTAGCCCACCCAAAGTATCAGCTTTCCATAAATTTCCAATCTTCCATGTACAGGACTGAAGACTGCTAAAAAAAAATCTAGTTTTATTACTGGAAATATGGATCAGTAGTATACATTAGATTTTCAAAGTATTTGCTTCCCATCATATTTACTTGCATCTGAAATTCGCCCATTCATATCAGCAGTTATGAAATGCAAGTTTTTAATATATGTATGAAAGAATTATTTTTCTTTCTTTCATTTTTAGTTTGGCAAAACAAGCATTCTCAGTTCCACTCCTTCTAAGAAGAATGTAATTCACAGTTTTTATGCAACAGAGATACTTTAGAGATACACATAGACCATCATCACTGTCTCCTACAGTTTAATATTGACTTTGCAATGACAAAATTAAATGAATATCACAGTAAATTTTAACACATAATTTTACCTTTTTTACATTAAAAAATAAGCATGTTCAAATATAAACCTTATTTCCAAATATGTATCCATTTTATATGCTTTGCCAAATTTTCTACCAGAATGACTCCTTCACATAAGGACTTCATGAAGCAGAATCAAAATAATACCGTGTCTTCAGTTTGCCATGTGATTTGCCATTTCTTCAGTTTACCTACCCATCAGTGTACACCACAGTTTTGCAACAGAAGGAAAATAAAATGATTTTCAGATGCCGTTAAATTCCTTGTGACCAAATTAGTTAAAATTGTTAATCCACAGCTCTACAGGTTAGTTAATTATGGTTATAATAATTTACAGTATGTTTGTCATTATTCTAAATTTCCCCTATCACCTATGTGTGTTAATTTCATCTTTAAGGTAATTAGTCATGGAAAGTTTTTTTGCTAACATATCTCTTACATACATTAAAAGTATGTATATATATATATATATATTCATTACCGTTAAATGAATGCTTTTACTTCTATTAATACATTGTTCCGAATATATATTTATGTATGTATTTAGTACTCTTAAACAGATTCTTTTAAATTTTATTTGTACATTGTTCCAAATATAAATTGATATTTAGTTTTAAGGAATCTCTTCTTTTCAGCCATTTTTTGTCCACTGCTGGACGAAGGTCCCCTCCAGTTCTTTCCACCTTCTCTGTTCTTGGCAATGGTTGACTAATTTTCCCCAACAAAATTTGACAATTCATCACTCCACCTTCTTTTAGGACATCCTCTGCCTCGTTTCCCTTCTTTAGGAATCCGGTTCGTTAGTATCGCTCATCTTCTCTTCTGGATAGATGTCCGGCCCATTTCCATTTTAATCGCTTGTGGTGAAGAATAATGTCAGTGATGCGAGTCTGGCTTCTTATCCAGGTGTTTCTCTTCTTTTCTTTTAATGTGATGCCTAGCATCAACCTCTCCATTTTTCTTTGAAGTGTTGTTAATTTATTTGCCAGTGCTTTTGTTAGTGACCAAGTTTCACAACCATATGAGATGACTGGAAGTATACACTGGTTAAATGTCTTCCTTTTTAAACAGAGTGGGACATCATTGTTTTTTTGAAAAATGCTTTTCAATTTTCTAAATGCACTCCAGGCAAGTTGAACTCTCATATTTATTTCCTTTTGGAGTCCAAGTTTAGATCAATGAGATGACCTAAGTATGTATATGAAGAGACTCTTTCCAAGAAATTGTTTTCTATTATTATGTTTTTGGTGTTACAAAATGATTAAACATGATTTTAGTTTTTTTCTCTGTTTATCTTTAGACCAACTTTTCCGCTTTCATGATATGGGTCTTTTATCATTATATTAAGGTCTTCTGGAGTGTTTGCAAAAATTATATCATCTGCATATCTTAGGTGTGTTAAGTTTCTGTTATTAATTTTTATACCAAGTTTGTTGAAAGTTTATTTTTCACTTGGTTAGAGTATAATAAATTTAGTTTAATCCTTTATCCAAGTGTGAGCAAACAAAGTTTGCACCTGAAAGTATCTTCAGGACTGGGGTAAGGTGGTACAACACCTATTTTATTAAATATTTCTTGTTTCTTATTTTTTTTTTTTTCTTATTTTCTTATTTTCTTATATTTAGTTTCTAAATATTTCTTGAAGGACTGCTCTGAAGATTTTGGGTAATAGAGAGTCTCCTTGTCAGACACCTTTTTCAGTTGATATTTTATTGCTACTCATGTGAAGTTGGATTGTTGTTGTTGCAGTGAGGTATATTGCCTGGAGGAGGTCCATATATTCTCTAGGAACTCCCCTGATTCTGGAGTGCTTTGATTATTGCATTAGTTTTGATGGAATCAAATGCTTTTCATAATCAATGAAGGCTAAACAGAGAAGCAATTGGTTTTCTTCTGCTTTTTTTCTATTATTTGTTTTACTGCGTGAATATGATCAATTGTGTTAACGCCTTTACAGAATCCTGCTTGTTCTACTGGTTGATTTGAGTCTAGAATTGAGAGTCTCCTTGTCAGACACCTTTTTCAGTATTTTATTGCTGCTCGTGTGAAGTTGGATTGTTGCTGTTGCAGTGTGGTATATTGCCTGGAGGAGGTCCGTATATTCTCCAGGAACTTCCTGATTCTGGAGTGCTTTGATTATTGCATTAGTTTTGATGGAATCAAATACTTTTTCATAATCATTGAAGACTAAACAGAGAAGCAATTGGTTTTCTTCTGCGTGTTCTATTATTTGTTTTACTGCGTGAATATGATCAATTGTGTTAACGCCTTTACGGAATCCTGCTTGTTCTACTGGTTGATTTGAGTCTAGAAGTTGTGTTAACCTGTTTGTTATTACTTTTGTGAGAATTTTGTACAGATTAGAGAGAATACTAATTGGTCTATAGTTCTTTACTTCTTCTTTGTCCCTTTTTAAATAACAGTATCAGAGTAGCATTTTTCCAATTTTCTGATATCTTCCTCTCTTCTAGGCATAGATTTAATAAGTTTGTGACATGGTGAATTATATTGTGTCCTCCCCATTTAATTAATTCTATGTGAATTAGGTCTTCACCAGGACATTTTTCTTTTGTTTTAATGCTTGTTTTATTTCATCCGAAGTGAATGGGGGGATGAATTCCATATGCGATGGAGAAGAGTTATTTATATTTGGTTTATTTATTGAAGGATCACTATAGAATTCTTTATAAAATTCTTCTAGCCTGCTTAGGATAGGATTTGTTCTTGGTTCTTTATTGTAGTTCCATTCTTATCTTTTATTGCAGTTATTTGACCTTTGTCAACTGATAAATGTTTTCTTAGTATTTTCATATTTTTATTGTTTTCAATTGTTTCTTTTCTTTTTTTTTTTTTTTTAGTGTTATAAGATCTTATTTCATTTCTCATCGTTTTCTTTATTGTTTTGCATAGTTCTAAATATTTTATTTTAGAAATTAAGTTTTTGTCTTGTTTCATATTTCGTCTCTTTTTTAGTAGTTGTAAGGTTTCCTCTGAAAGTTTATGGTCTTTTTATTGTTTGCTGCTTTTGAATTCATTGGCTGCTGAGATTATTACATCCGTTAGGTTTTTGTTTATTTTATTTGTCTTCTTCTTCAAATATATTTATTGTCTAGTTTTCGATTGAGTTTTTCTTCGTAATCCTTCTTGTTTTCGATAGGTTTTAAGTCAAAACTTCTTTATTTGTTGTTGTTTAGCCATTTTATGCTTTCCAATTTGGGGTTTATTTTAATTTTGGCTCTGACCAGTCTGTGGTCACTTCCTATTTTTACTTGATTTAGTACTGAGGTATCTTGAACTATTTCTTTATTATTACACAGTATATAATCTATTTCATTTTTTATTTCTCCATTTGGACTTCTCCATGTCCATTTTCTTTTGAGGGCTTTCTTAAAAAATGTATTCATAATATAAAGCTTGTTACTGATAGAGAATTCTGTAAGAGCCATTCCTGAGTTACTGCTTGTACCATATATGTATGGTCTTATTGTTTTTATTTGGTGAATGGGATGACCTACTTTGGCATTAAAATCGCCCATTGCTATAGTAAAGTTTTGATTGCTATTTCTTTTTTTTTTTATCTAGAGTGTGCTGCAGTGAGTCATAAAATGTTTCTATCTCTTCATCAGTGTGGGATGAGGTGGGAGTATATAATTGGATGATCTTGATTTTAAGTTTAGAGTTTATTTTAAGTGTAATTTCTATTATTCTTTCATCTGTATAATTAACTTCTTCTATAAGGTGTGTAATTGTTTTCTTAATTAGAAATCCCACTCTGTATTGTCCTTTAGTTTTCCCATAATAGTACAAGTAGTCTCCTTTTAGTTTTATTAAATGTTCATCCTGCCTACAAACTTCACTTAAACCTACGATGTCCCATTTAATATGTTTTAGTTCTTGCTATAAGATGGTAAGGTCTTCCTCTTCTTTAAGTGTTTGACAATTAAATGTTCCTATATAGAGGAAAAGAGGATTGTATTGAATACTGTATTTATGAATTCTTTGGGCTATTCCAGTATTGCTTATTATTTGGGAAAGCTTCCCCACTGCATCATGCTCTGGTCTCCATAAATGGTTTTGATCAGAGTAGTCATATAGTTGGGGAAATTTAGTCACATCCAGTGATTACCCATTCTGGCCATGGGCTTTATGGCCTTTCTTTCTTCTTCTTGGCATTGTAGTGGAGGTGTTGTGGCCTATCTCCCATGCTGGCCACATAATGTCTTGGGAGATGCATTTTATAGCTTTCTGCCAGCTTTTTAAGGAATATATTAATAAAAATGTTAAATCAACCAGGGAACACATAGCATCTTTCTTTTCTCTTCTTAATCGCTTGTCCATGCATAGGACTAATATGTAATAGATTTTGCAACTTCTCATGTATAGGAGATACTGGAGGAGGGGGGGGGTCAAAGTGTTTCCAAACTTATGTAGCCACATTCTCTAACTTAAACATGCCCATATGGCCTCTGTACTGTTCATTACTATATTATAGGACTACATGAAAGTACAAAAAGAAGATTAATACATCACATATTTTAAATAATATAATATAATACGTGTAAGACTAGACCTATCATTCATATAACTTAGAAATATATTTATGTTTTCAGCACAAAGTTTCTCAAATCACAGTGTTTGTTAAAAATTACAAATCCATACACAAGTATATTAATGTAGTAACTAGAATGGAATTAATGTACATAACTAGAATGTTAATTGTTAATGATGCTTAAAATAGTTGATGTAACATCTTCATTTTATTATTGTCTAACACTTGCAATCTTGTTCATCTGGGTTTAAGTAGATAAAATTAATAAAGCATAAAAGCACTTGCATTAATTTTGATATATAAAAACTGCATCCATATAATTTATCCAACTGGAAATTTGTGGCATTAAATTTATACACATAGCTTAAGAATTACGGTTTCAGATTGTAACATATATTCTCTACCTGTTGGAAATTTTAGTTTAAATATGGAGTGTCCATAAAATTTGATCTGAGTTTTAAGAAGTGTGTCTTCATTACCTTCATGTATGGCTGAATGAAAATAATATAAAGAAAAGAGTAACGTCTAAAGTTTACATTAGTATCCAGGTTTCTTTGTTTCTATGCCGACTGACAAATAGCATGCATACACTGAATGAGAAGGAATGATCTATTGTTGGATGGTGTCAAGGGAATGTTCAACCTTTGTTATCCAATTTAGCATCTGTCAGCTTTGTTTTTCTGGAGTCACATCAAAGATGGCATATGTATGACTAAACTGTTATGTGGATAGTGGAAATGCTGAAGTTAGGGATCACTGTAGCTGCTAAAAAGTAACTCCAGAGTTGGTGAGCTATATTTTGACTGAAACTGAATACCAGAAAAATATTCTGTGTTTCAAAATAAGCACTCCCTTCTTTTGTGTATTCTGACATATGTAATAATTTGGAAAATATAGCCTCTTAAATCTAGAATAAATTTTGTGGATATCTTATATAATTGAAGTACTTGGATTATTTTGTTCCCCTCTCCCAGAGATAAAGGATTGTTTCATAGTTTAGAGCAGTGGTTCCCAACATTTTTCCACTTGTGTACCCCTTTTAAATCCATTTCTATAAATTGTACCCCTTGTTTTTAAAATACCTAATGATTGGTAGAAGAGTGGTTTGGGAGAGGGGTTCATAGCCACGCCCTAACCTATCATCATTCGCTAATGTGAGCTAGTTTTGAAGTGTCTCCATTAGCGGTGATTCAAACTTAACATTTATTGTTCCATAACTAACATTTTGCATTTTGTTTACTTTACTTGTTTTTCTGTCATTACTGATTAATTTTCGCGTATACCCCTGAACGGCACAGCATGTCCCCCAGGGGGTATGCGTACCACAGGTTGGGAACTGATGGTTTAGAGCATCATAATTAAAATAAAAACACTTTTGTCAAGAATTAATTGCCAGTTAAGTATAAAATATTAGGATTGCTATTTATGATAAAAGTTTTGAAATTTAAGTTACATACTGCATTTCTTTTTAAAAATTGCTTTAATATGCCAGATTATTATTATTTTTTCTTATATTCGAATTTGCAAGATCTATATTTCTTTTTCATTTTTTTTATTTTGTTCCTTTTAGATTAAATATTGCATTTTATTCCCACAAATTACAAAGCCATACTAGAAAATTAATCTTTGTCCAGGGATTGAAATGCTTTTGAACCAGAATAAAATGTTCCTCTTGGAACAATTCAAAGGCACTTTTTTTTTTTCCATTCCCACAAATTAATAATCCCAGATAGAATTTTTTTATTTTTTTTAATCTATCTGGATAGATTAAATCCAACTAGAAATTTGTGGCATTAAATTTATACACATAGCTTGAGAATTACGGTTTCAGATTGTAACGTATATATCTGTACTGGAACAATTTATTTGTTTTTCTAAAGATATATTTCTGCGTTGGAGCAAAAAATTTCACTCCTAGAAAATAATGCTCCATTTGAAAAAAAAAATAAACTGAAAGTTTATTTTTTTTTCAAATTTTAGAAACTGAAAGTTTCATAAATTTGACCTGAGAGCTTATGAGAATATAGTCCTTGGCATCAGAGTTGCCCTGACTTGCACTACTTAAATGAACATAACTGCTGTCTAGGCATCTATATATTTTCCTTTAATGATGTAAGTAGTGCAAGCTAGAGCAACTCCGATGCCAAGGATTGTATTCTCGTAATCTCTCAGGTCAATTTATGAAGCTTTCATAGTTTCTACATACATACATACATTCAGCTTAAAAGTATTGTTAGATCTTTAATAATTTCAATTTATGCCCTTTGTTCAGATAGAGCATTATTTTCTGAGAGCAAAATTTTTTGCTCCAAACCCGAATGATTTACTGGAGTGAAAAAAATTTCACTCCTATGGATTAAATCCTCAAAGATAGATATCCCAGAACCAAAACCTCAATTGTTTCAGTAGGATAGAAATATATTTGCGAAAAAAAAAAAATTTCTTTCCACTCTGGAATAATTGTGTGAGGATCAAAAAAGGATTCAGATATTTATTTCAACTCCCCCTGCCTTTGTCAGATATTACAGTAAATAATTTGCAGTTCATTATTTTTCACCAGTCAGTGATGACAGAAACCTGGGGGGGGGGGGGGGGGGTAAATAAATATGTGTAAATATTGATAATAAACATTATGCTTGTGGAGAAATAGATTACATATTAGAAGTTTACTTGCAGCTTTGTTCACGAAGCACTTTGTATAAGTAAGAAAATATACCAAATATTCTGAATGACAAAAACAACATTAAAACAGGTGGAAACTGACAGAATATGCTTTGGCTAAGATAAGTGAATATAACTATGAAACAAAGTATACTGTCATTAAAGCAATAATATCATTGTGCATTTTCTGAAATGGCAGATTAGCTTTTATATGATGAGTCTGAATATAAGTGGACCATATGCATAAGCTAGGGGTAAATATTCTAATAAATTTCAAGGGGAGCTGGGGAAGTCAGCTTATATTTGGAACAATATAGTGTATAACCCTAATAATTTAATAAAATTTCATTCATTTTGTATTCATTTAAATGTACAAGGGAAATAATGGCTGTTACTATATAAAATCCTAAAAGCTGTATCATGTCCTGAGTTTTTTTTTTTTACTATAAAATTTTTGAACTTTTATATGTGGAAAATGTATAAGTTTAATAGTTTAATTTTGTACTTATTTAAATGTACAAGAGTAGGTTGAATAATGTTTGTTGCCTTATAAAAAACCTGAATATTGTATCATATCCTGAGATTTTTTACAGCAGGATGTTTGAACCATCTTTTCTGTAAAAATGAAGATTATATTTGGATTTTTTTTTGTCTTCTTGCAGATTTTTTTTAATAATATCCACTTCATTTCATGTCTTTTTTTTTTTTTTTTTTTTTTTTTTTTTACATATCAATAATACACACCTGTTGTTTCATTCCTTATATTCATTTCCTCTCTGAAAAGGTGGCCAAGATCTTATAAAAGTACAATCTTGTGACTACTTAAAAACCATATAGAAAGTTAGCATCCCTTATCTACTCTATCCTATCCTACTCATCCATCCATCCTTGGATGGGTTGAGCTCCCCCAATGAGGGGGACGTACAACTAATTAATGCCAGCCGGGTTGTCACTCCTTGCTGCATACTCTAAGGGCAGTATTTCTGACTGTAATCCATGTGTGTTCATGGGGTCGATTTGCCTGCTTGTGGGACGAAAAACCCCAGATAAACTGGGGAGAAAAACCTTGCAGTCCATGTCCAAGACTGGCTAACTTGGCTATGTGTCTTAAAAAGATCCTAAGCTCCTCACGTCATCAACGGGAATCGAACCCAGGACACTCCTTTCCCAGTCATATGGTTGTGAAGCTCATAGCTACTTGGCTAACCGTGCAGACTTATCTACTCTCCTAAAGACCAACTATAATCTCTGGATTTACCTGGAATTTACCAGGTACCCTGTAGCTGCAACTGTTTATACTATGGCTAGACAGGCAAGAAAGCCAACATCAGAATATCAGAACACCAAAACTACATCCATCCACCTCATCTGCTGACAATCAACTGTTAGGCAGATTGTCAGGAGATGAGGTGGATGGATATAGCTAATAATAGGTGGCATAGTTTTGGGACTATAGGCTTTCTTGTATTTCACATGTTCTATCTCATTTGCTGAAGTGTGCTTACATGCACATGTTGATACAAATGTATTAATCCCTGAAGATGCCAATTTAACTTTGGCAAAATATTGGAAATAATAAGTAAATTTTTAATTATTATTTAATATACATTGTCAATTTCCTGAAACAACATCATGTATGAATCCCACACACAAGAGCTCTCATCGCCTGTAATATGACAGTGGTGTGTCAGCAAGTGGTCACAGAGAAGAAGGGAATCTTTTTTCTGGAAGAGTTGAAGGTTATATGCATTGGGGAAAAGTATGGGAAAGATTGTTCAAAAGGACAGAGGTATGTGGAATGAAGGAAGAGAATGAGAAGGCAGTTCACTGAGTATGGAACTGAGTGATATATAGATGTTGATTAGTAGCTGCCCATTTGTGCAATTAGAGGGGAGTGGAGAATAGTGATAGCCAGTCCATTGGAGTAACATGCATGGAAATACCTACACACACGTGCGTGCATGCACATACACAAAAAATAAATAAAATAAAACAGCGCATCTCTGTTATAACGTGATTAAAGGCAAACAGTGGGAGACAGGTTATATATTAAGTAAATGCAGTGGCGGCTGGTGACAATAGAAACAGGTGGGGCCAGGGGCCAAAAACAATTTAATTTTTTTATATTTATATAGTGGGTTCTATTATTGATTTATAGTTATTATTTCTATTAGAATAATGTTTAGTCAGAATCCATTGATGCATTGAGCTATTAATTTTTTAAAATTATTAGGATGTAACATATAGGCTCAACGTATTAATAACATGAAAACTCGAAAGATTTGCAGTTGCGGGCATAGCTCAACGGACTAGAGCAATGAACCGGAAATCTAAAGACGCTGGTTCGACTCCAGCTGGCCACCCTGCAAAATGTTTTAATTTTTCCAAGTGTTAAAACAAAAAAGTTATTATTTCTATTATTTATTTTATAAATCAATGTCGAAACTTCCGAGAAATAACGGGAAATGTTTTTCCAATAAACTATCGATTTTGTTCATAGTTAAAATGTATTGTTTATGGACGTAATAAAAATTTAAACTTTAAAATAAATTATAACAAAAAACGACAACAATAATTACACACACTAAAAACAATAAAACAGATCAACAATGAGAATAAATAATAAGACAATGAAAGAATCGCACTATTTACGTACAAATGCAGTGACTGGGCCAGACTAAACTGGCCCCAAGATAAGCGTTGCGCCAGTAAACAAACACGATAAACTAGTGCACTTGCCTCATACATGCCCTGTGTTCTACACGTTTAAAATAGGGCCAGCCGTGGCTGGCCCAAGAGACCATACTAAGTCGCATTATACAATATTGCCACAAAATACTACAGTAATTTTTGTTATTAAACAATAAAATGTGTTGGAAACAGATAAAAAAATAATAATTACAAGAAACATATTTTTTAAAACTACAATTATTGGGCTAGTTATACAAATATAGGTGGGGCCCGGCTCCTATAAGCATACTCCTTAGTATGCTTGTTCTCACATCTGGGATGTGCCATCCCAGATGTGAGAACAAGCATACAAAGGTTGGACATCTTTGGGATTTATACGGTGTTAAGAGCTGAGCAGAAGAGAAATAATGTTTAAAATGAAAAATAATACCAAGCGTTTTAGACGTATTGTGATTATGCTAGGGTAGGCTAGATGTAAGAGTCAGCCCAAGGAGGACCTTTGTTGGTGAGTGGAATGTTACTAGAAGTGATGGAAATAAGTAAAAATTGTATTTTGTTAGTACTAAATTTTACTAAATTATCTTCACCACACTTTAAAATGGCTGAGAGATTGGTTTAACCACCCAAATGGGCACAAGGATAAAATATATCAAAAATATATGCTAACAGATTGTGTGAACAGATGAACAAAGCTATCTGTTAACACAATTATGTTCAAATTCTGTATTAACTCCAATGGCCACTACACATCCATGTAATTATTGATGTACATACACGTCAAGACCATTTTGGTGGTTAAGGCATTACAAAATATTGATATAGATCATCTTCTAGTGAACCATATGGATATGGTTCATTAGAAGAAAAGTCAGAATTTTGTTAGGAATTCAGGTATATGGTGCAGAAACTAAGGATAGCAGCAGTGTCAGAAAATGAGTTAGCAAAATAAAAATGGAGAATATACTTTAGCTCAGCGCTTCCCAAACTGTCGGCCGTGGCCCCCTTGGGGGCCATGAAATAATGAAAACAAATTTAAAATGTTTTAAGACTAAGTAGATATTTTTTTATCTTAAAAGAAACGTATTTAATTTTTATTATTTATTATTTCTTTTTTGTATACGGTGTTACTTTTTTGTTATTTTTTATATTCTAATGGAAAAAATCACACATTGGTGTTGGTTCGCAAATTTTGCTTTCTGCATATTTCAGCGCTTAATGAGTATTAGTAAATATATGCTTATTCATATAAGTTTTATTTCAAAGGTATTGATAAGAAGCACAAAAAAAAAAAAAAGCTTGCAAACGCAAAATCTTGTGCTCATTTAAAACAGCCAAGTTTTTCACACTCTAAATTAATTATTTCATTGCTAGTGTACACAGGTGTCGGCAATGCATGGCAAAGAAATACTTTTGGGGTGCAGGATGACAGTGCTGATAACACATATAGCATATAAATACAATAAATATTATAATAATATATGTCTGTATTACAATTTTTTTTTCAATTGGGCCGTGAAATATTTTAATTTTTCCAAAGGGGGGGTCTTTGCATCCATAAGTTTGGGAAGCACTGCTTTAGATGACTGGTGTGGATTAAACAGACCATCACATACCACAACTGATGAAATTATTGAGAGAAGCTGAATAAATGATTCAATTCCAAAGACTTTCCAATTTTGTCTAACATACAGCCTAAAGGTGTCAACTTTGACAACTTTATGGTGTCAAAGGGTATCAAAAACTTTGTGAGAAGTAAAACAGGATGACTTGATAATCAGAATTTAGTGCTGTAGAAGTAGATATTCTGGAAATTTTGGTGATTTCTGCAGCAAGATTTGTCAAATGAGAAAGTGGAGTAAAATGTCATCAGCAAAACTGGAATTGATTTGCATTCAAATGGAGACAGTCATTGATATAAAGTAGAAAGAGAATAGGTGAAAGAATGGCAGCCTGTAACACCTTGAGTTGCAAAGTACAAGGATAAATTTTCATCCGTTACGTGCAATATCACCAGAAAGAAAGTTGACGATGCACTACAGAAGCCAGAAAAGAGATCATAAAGATGATGAATTAACTTAATAGGCTTCAAATCCAGTCATTGCTTTAGAGATATCAAAATCAACCAGACTTTTACATGTTATTTGTCCAAAGGCAAGTGACATAATCAAGAAAATGTCCATTATAGATTGACAGCATCAAAATTTATACCAATGATTGTTTATTAAGTGAGACTTCCAGCTAGCTCAGAAGGCAATGTTAATGGATTTCTCCATTGGTTTAGAAATCTCAATGATAATATGATGGTAAAGATTTTGTTACACATGCTAGGAATAAGTTGAACATGAGCTAATTTCTAAGCTATAGGTTAAATACCAGTATAATAAGATAGTATAAAAAGGTAGTGCAGAACAAGAGTCATTTTTCATTTTAAACAAATTATGGAGACTACAACTGTGTTAGAATTAATTACTTTAATTTCCTGATGTTTCGTCTTTCATATTGGAGGAGCTGTACTGGAGGAGGTAGGGGAGACAAGAGATCTGGGGGTGATGATTGATAGAAAACTGAAATTCACGGAGCATATTGCAAAGGTGGTGAGGGTAACTCAGAGGATTGCTGCAATACTGAGAAGGACGCTGACCTGCAGAGATAAAAGAGTTATCATTCCATTGTATAAGGCCCTGATCAGATCACACTTAGACTGTTGTTCTCAGATTTGGTTCCCAGGATTTGAAGGGGATAAATTGACTGTGGAAAGGGTACAGAGGCAGATAACACAGATAGTTTCAGGACTGTACAATATGAGTTATGAGGATCGACTGAGGGAATGTGGACTGCAGAGTTTGGTGGATAGAAGGAGAGGTGATATGATCGAGACTTTTAAACTGTTGAGAGGCATTTACAGGGTAGACATTGGAGAGTTCTTTCACTTGGTGGAACAGTGGAAAGGAGCGATGACAAGGGGGCCATCCCTGGAAGTTACGAAAGGAGGCTGTGCGCGAGAGGGTGAGGAGTGGTTTCTTTGCGTGGATGGTGGTTGAACCTTTGAATGCATTGCCCTGAGAGAGGTTGGAGTGGGGACGGTTAATGGGTTCAAGGAGTGGTATGATAGACTTTGTATTTTCTAAAAACGACCTCCCACGATGAGTCAAAAGACTCATCGTGGGAGGTCGTTTTTAGAAAATACAAATAATATTATTATTATTAAGGTTATCATCTACAGAGACAAGCTATATTACATTTCAAACAGTATGCCAAAGAGACAATGATTTGATCAACCGTTATTCTACTGGCCTGACCTCTAGTGGAAGAAAAAAACTACATCAAAGCTATATCAGAGAACAAATTCATACAGATAGTTTTATTACAGCAAAAGTCCTCATGTTAAATTAGGACATATCATGTCCTAATTTAACATGAGAGTTGCTATATTAGAGTTAAGATCTTGGATTACTTACAGTCCTATTTATAATTAAATCTTAGGCAAAAAGGTTATGTGGGTAGAATATATGCCTTCCATATTCTTGGAATTTTTAGACCATCATTATTATTAAGATTAGGGTGGTTGATAAGAATTTCACAGGCCTCCTTAAATTTACATTCATACCACATTTTGGTGTAATGTAAACAACAAGTACCTTTCCAGATTCTCTGTAGTTCAGGGCATGATCAGAAAGTCTGGAGTTACCATAGTTATTATATATTTAATGTGCCATTGATGTTCCTTTTTTTCAGATAGGAATTGTGTGTCCTGTTTCACCTATATAGGGCAAATTACAGGTGCAATGTATACAATATACTCCAAGGTGGGCCAACAGAGGAAGTGGATCCTTGAATGAGTTGAATAAGTTCTTTAATTTTTCAGGAGGTTTAAAGGTGGCATTAAGGTTATATTTCTGTAGTATTCTGTTTATTTTGTCTGATATCCCTTTAATGTATAGAATGGCTACAGTTTTATTGTAATCTGTGTAGCAAGTTTTTTACCTTGTGTATAATATATGTTAAAGATACCAAGCTATTTTAAATATAAACCTGGTTTTTTTACTCCATTTCCCAAGTAAGCAAACGGACAAGTCAGTCAAGTTTGTGCTTGCTAGTGTTGCAAGTCTAGCTGACCCTGCGTGTAGTGCATGTCCAAGGCAACACGTGGTAAAGGTAGAATAAGCTCTGATCACTCTTAATATTTACCCTTAATGCAAAGCACATCTCCTGGAGGAGATGTATGATGCTATGTATTAAAGGCAAGGGGCCACTACCCAGACCGGTTTCGACCTTTATTGAGGTCTTGTCAGTGGGAGCCAGACTAAGAAATACTAAGTTTTAAGTAATACAGAGCTTATAAATATTTTACCAACACAAGTTACCATAAGGTGCTTTGACCTTATTAAATAAAAATCTCAGGATGAGAGATAGATGTAGAAAGTTATTTACCTTGGGTATAATATATGTTAAAGATACCAAGCTATTTTAAATATAAACCTGTTTTTTTTTACTCCATTTCCCAAGTAAGCAAACAGACAAGTCAGTCAAGTTTGCGCCTGCAAGTCTAGCTGACCCTGCACGTAGTGCAAGTCGAAGGCAGTGCTTTGCATTAAGGGTAAATATTAAGAATAGTGATCAGAGCTTATTCTACCTTTACCACATGTTGCCTTGGACATGCACTACGTGCAGGGTCAGCTAGACTTGCAACACTAGCAGGCACAAACTTGACTGACTTGTCTGTTTGCTTACTTGGGAAATGGAGTAAAAAAACCAGATTTATATTTAAAATAGCTTGGGAGGAGTATCTTTAACACTTGTTTTAATCTAGTTTATTTTTGTTTTTAAGTGGGGGTCTTTTGAAGAATTTTGTTGATAGTATTTTGGCTGTAGCTATTTTTAGAAAGGTATTGCTAATGACTTTTAATTCATCTTTAAGTGCTTGTTCATTGGAGCAAATCTTCAAAGCCCTGTGATGATATTTTAGTGTGTTAATGATACCTAGTTTTTGTGTTGGGTGGTAAGAATTTATGTGTATATATTGGCCAGTATGCATAGGTTTCCAGTAAACATTGAAGGAAAAACTGCCAGAAGGAAGACGTGTGACAAATGTATCTAGCAAAGGAAGTGTGTTTTGACTTTGAATCTCAATTGTGAATTGTATGTGTTTGTGTTGTTTCTTTAGGTGGCTGAGGAAAGTGTGTAATGTCTGGCGACCATGGGACCCAATAGCAAAAACATCGTCAACATATCTAAGCCAGACTTAAAAAAAAATGAGGCTTTGAAGATTTCCTCCAGTGAACAAGCACTTAAAGATTAATTAAAAGTTATTAGCAGTGGGGTTTTAAAGTAAAGGAATCTGGAGCATGTTGCTCAAAAGCTTCCATGTAAAAGTTAGCAATGGGGGGGGGGGGGGAATAATGGTGAGCCCTTGGCTGTGTCTTCTTTTTGTAAGTAGAAAGTGTTTTGCCACACAAAATAGCCAGAATGTAGTTCATGTGCAAAGACACTGTGATATCAAGTGGGAATTTGTGCTCTAAAAGGAGTGGTATTCGGCTTGTGAATCTTGGGTATACCGCAAATTCTCGGGGACAAAGCATAGGTCAGAAGTAGTTTTTTAACTGTAAATTGTGATCCTTGTAAATAACTGTAAAACTGTGTATCCTTGGGCCAAAAAGTGACTGATTTAATTAATTTTTCTTTCTTTTTTATCCAATTAGTCGGGTTATAGTTAACAAGTTGATAGGTGCTGTTGTCTGAGACTAAATGATTCATATTTTCCAAGTATGTTGTTCAGTTTAAAATAACAGTGGC